>NC_079414.1:12114733-12127233 GCF_026213295.1 Gadus chalcogrammus | reverse complement strand
TCTGAATCCCAGCCCTACCCTCCCTGTTTGTGTAGTTTGTACTTCCTCGAGGTCTGAAACACTCTAGGTGCATTCAGCTGCAAGGTCGGCGTAATGTGATGGCCTGGCACGGCCACGTTATTGTGGGCTAATTGGTGAAACCCTTCGCTGTGTAGTCAGGAGGTCAAATAGGCTCCACCCACTCAACCGTGTAGGAATAGTAGGATATCGATATGAGTGAGTTTGCAATGGATTTCATGGAAAATCTTTTTCGAATACTTAGTGCACAGGTTGATAGCCCTCGATAACAAAATGTGAAGTAATTATGTATTTATTTAACCATTTGCTCATTGTTGAAGCTTCCTTCAAGGCAATTCCTACAAGTTTGTTAAGGTTTCCTGCCGCGCATCTTGTCGTTCTGTAATCCATATACCTTTGGTGGCTAGATTCTGTACTCATACACCCCAATGTTAATGTACTGTAATGTTCTGCGCGATGCCACTGTACTCTTACATCTTCAAACTAGAAACACCTATGGATAAGCTTTGCCCCAGGATGATGTTTGTGCATCGACTCTGGTGTATGGATTTCCATCCTCCACTGGCCACGCTTTCATTCAAAGGTCAACGACAACGATTAGTTCATTCACTAAGCGAGCCTCTGAGGTCGTCCGCTGTGTTGTCATTGGATGAAAATTCTGGGTTTGTGAAATATGTGTTGTGTGTTCCCTGATGTGTGTTCCGTAGGGAGTGGTGTCGTTAGGTGATGTGCTGGAGTGTGTACTTGGGTGGTGTTCTGGGATGTGTTGTTGTTTGTTATTTTTTTGTATTGTGGGGCAGTGTGTGTTGTTCTGTTCCGTTTTGTGCGTTGTTGCGTAGTGTGTGTTGATCTGTTCTGTGTGTGTGTTCTTGTGTAGTTTGTTGTGTTGTTGAGAAGTGTGTTGTATTGTTGTGGAGTGTGGTGTGTATTGTTGTTAAGTGCTTGTTGTTGTGTGGTGTGTTGAGTTGTTGTGTGGTGTGTTACGTTGCTGTGTAGTATGTTGTGTGGTTTTCTAGTCTGTTGTGTTTTTGTGTAGTGTGTCGCTTATTTTTGTATTGTGCAAGGTGATGTGTTGGTGTGCTGTGTGCTGTGTGCTGTTATTTGTTGTTGTGTACCATGTTGTGTGTGTGGTGTGTGTTGTGTAGTGTGTGTTGTCGGGTTGTGTGCGTTGTGATGTTGTGTGTTGTGATGTTGTGTTGTGTAGTGTGTTGTTGTGTAGTGTGTGTTGCCCTGTACCGTGTTGTGCGGTGTTGTGTAGTGTTTTGTTTGTGATTGTGTATCGTCATGTACTGCGTGGTCTCCTACCACGTTGAACTCAAGGTTGTGTGTTTTTTTTTTTGTGGTTATAGAATAATCTTTATTGTCATTGTACAAGACAACGACATTTTGTTTGGAGCAGTCCTCCTCCAGTTGCACAGTTCTATAAATAAAAATGAATAAATAAATAAATAAATCAGTATCAGCAATATATAAATATATATATATACACACATACACATACACACACATACATACATATATATGTATACATATATATATATACACATATAAATAAAATACGTATATAAATAAAAAAAATAAAATGTGTTATATTGTTTTGTGTGGTTGTGTACTGCGTGTTCTCCTACCTCGTTGAACTCAGGGTTCAGGGTCTTCTTCTTAACGGTGGTCTTGTACTTGGACTTCTTGCCCATGTCAGGAGCCAGGACGCTGGAGGGGAGGAGAAGAAGGGAGGAGCTATTACAACCAGGAGGAGGAGGAGGAGGAGGAGCTATTACAACCAGGAGGAGGAGGAGGAGGAGGAGGAGCTATTACAACCAGGAGGAGGAGAGGAGGAGGAGAGGAGAGGAGGAGGAGGAGGAGAGGAGGAGCTATTACAACCAGGAGGAGGAGGAGGAGGAGGACCTATTACAACCAGGAGGAGGAGAGGAGGAGAGGAGGAGAGGAGGAGAGGAGGAGAGGAGGAGAGGAGGAGCTATTAAAACCAGGAGGAGGAGGAGGAGGAGAGGATGAGCAATTACAACCAGGAGGAGGAGGAGGAGGAGGAGGAGAGGAGGAGCAATTACAACCAGGAGGAGGAGAGGAGGAGAGGAGGAGCTATTACAACCAGGAGGAGGAGAGGAGGAGAGGAGGAGAGGAGGAGAGGAGGAGAGGAGGAGAGGAGGAGCTATTACAACCAGGAGGAGGAGGAGGAGGAGAGGAGGAGCTATTACAACCAGGAGGAGGAGGAGGAGGAGAGGAGGAGGAGCTATTACAACCAGGAGGAGGAAGAGGAGCCACCAGGTAGCTATTGCATAACCAGGAGGGGGAGGAGGGGGAGGAGGAGGAGAAGAGCAATCATGTAGCTATTACATAACCATGAGGTGGGAGGGGGAGGGAGGTGGAGGAGGAGGAGGAGGAGGAGGAGGAAGAGGAGGAGAAGGCAGTTGCCGTCCTCCGATAGATCAATAAAAGGTACTGTCTACTGCTTTCTGAACGCTCCAACATGATTTCATGCCTCAGTTTATATGTATCTACTAGCGACACCCGGCCCCGGATGGGGGAAGGGGTTACTGCAATAAGACAGCTAAGGGCTAACTACTGCAGCGCTGAGCCCAGAAGACTTTGGATCCCTCACATGAAGAAGACGTTGTTATTATTTGATGAGCAGATCAAAGGAATTTTGGCTTTCATGGTAACTTGTGCAACCCAGTCTCTCTCTCTCTCTCTCTCTCTCTCGCTCTCTCTCTCTCTCTCTCTCTCTCTCTCTCTCTCTCTCTCTCTCTCTCTCTCTCTCTCTCTCTCTCTCTCTCTCTCTCTCTCTCTCTGTGGGGACTGGGTGAAGAAACAAAGCCTGGAAAAATGAACAAATTGCCAAATGAACAGATAATGGAGAGTCAAAGGATTCTTGTGTAGAAAGTCCACAGAATAATCAAGGACTTTGTGAGCGGGACGGAGAGAGAGAGCCGAATAGCGAGGAAGAGAGAAAAAGGGGAGAAAGAGCGCAAGAGATATATAGAGAGAGAGAGAGAGGGCGAAAGAGATGGATAGGAAGAGCGAGCAAACGTGATAGAGAGAGAGGGCATGAGAGACCAAGAGCTATAAAGAGAGAAATACAAAATAGATGGATAGAAACAGAGAGCAAGACAGAAAACAATGGGACAGAGGGAGAAATGCATAGTGAGGGCAATAGAGAAAGACAGCAATAGTGCAAAAGAGACGATAAGTGATAGAGGGGAGTAGCAAGAGATAGGGGGAGATGGCACAAGAGAGAGAGAGAGAGAGAGAGAGAGAGAGAGAGAGAGAGAGAGAGAGAGAGAGAGAGAGAGAGAGAGAGAGAGAGAGAGAGAGAGAGAGAGAGAGAGAGAGAGAGAGAAAATAAGACAGAGCGACGGTGGGAAAGGGTGGGAGAGCATCAACAAATCACAGATCATAATCAGAGGTCAGGCAACGCATCTAAGCTCTCTGCTTCTCTTCTCTCTCTCTCAGCCTCTCTCGCTCTGTCTCCCTGCGTCTCTCTCTCTCTCTCTCTCTCTCTCTCTCTCTCTCTCTCTCTCTCTCTCTCTCTCTCTCTCTCTCTCTCTCTCTCTCTCTCTCAGGCAACAGAAGTCTCCCTGAAGGCATCACAGTTTATTCATCAGCATAAATTCTCAGTCAAGATGGTCCGCCGTCACGAGGCTGTCTTCTCATCCACCACCCACCGCCGCCACTCCACCAACGAGCACCACCACCCCACCACCCCTTCACCCCCTCCCCCACCAGCCCCCTCACCATCCACACCATCTCCACCTCCATCGCTCCTGCATGCCTCCTACCCCTCCACCACCTCCACCACCTCCATCAGCCCTCCAGCCACCACCCCTTCACGCCATAACCCCCTCCAGCCCTCTATCATTCCTCCACCCATCCTCCATTGCTTTCACGCCAATCCAGTTAAGTGTGTGTGTATGTATCTATGTGTGTTATGTGTGTCTTTGCGTCTGTGTTAGTGTGTCTGTACGTGTGTGTGTGTGTGTGTGTGTGTGTGTGTGTGTGTGTGTGTGTGTGTGTGTGTGTGTGTGTGTGTGTGTGTGTGTGTGTGTGTGTGTGTGTGCGTTTGTGTGTGTGTGTGCGTGTGTGTGTGTGTGTCTTTGTCCAATGTCCATTTCCCCCTCCAGGGCCTTCATCTTTTTTTTCTCACACGAGTGACAAGCTGTGGTTGAAGAGTTGTGAGCATGTGAGGTGGTGTGTGTGTATCTGTGAGTATGTGTGTGAGTGTGTGTGTGTGTGTGTGTGTGTGTGTGTGTGTGTGTGTGTGTGTGTGCGTGTGCGTGTGCGTGTGCGTGTTGGCTGTCCATTTTCCCCTCCCTGTCCCTATTGATTTATAATTTTTCGCAAAATGGTGTCAAGGTGGGGCTAAGAGTGACCGAAATAACGTGACATCGTGAATCATTTTTCCGGCACCTTACAACAGAAAAAAAATGCATAAAAATAAAAAATCTAAAAGTGAGACAGCCTACAACACGCCATGCCCCCAGGGCTTGGAGGAAGATGAATCGCGGGATTTGGCCAGAGAGGGGACGAGGGCCTGTGTGATGAGGTGCAACCGAGCACAACAATGCTGATTGGCTGATTCATGTTCACTTACTCATGGGATTGGCTGATTAATGTTCTTTCACATTTGACGGGTCCGGCTCTTTACCACAGACCACAGCTTTGGGCAGTGGCAGTGCTGCAGTTACTTTAAAATGAATACTTCCACCTTAGTGGTATTGCACCAAATGCAATAACTTGAGCCCTTTACAGTAACAAGTTCGAGTAAATAACATGATGCAGGACCAACCAATATATAACCTCACTCCACTCTACCTCAGAGCCAGCTAGTGTGGCTGTGAATTCTTACATTTCTCATAACTATGCTAATGAGATGTCTGCTAATTTATTCTTTAAGTTTTAATGAATTAAAAACACACAGTCATTTGTCCAGAACATTGCTAATAAACATGAATGTAAAAAGAAAGATGACGGAATAGGAAAAATGAAAATGTTATAGAGCGTTTAGCGAGATAGGAGCCTTGTGTGTGAACAAATGCTTTTACTGATCTCAGAGGCAGAGAGGGGAACTAACAAACTCATTTTGGAAGAGGACATGGTTCAAAAAGTGAGAATAAATCCATCGCAGTTCCACTCAAAAGTCAACATTTGGTTTGAGAAGAAAAATAAATTAAGAATGCTATGTTATCGCAGTTAATGTTTCAAGAAGGACATTATTTGGTACTATACGGTGAGGGATTGATTTAGTTTGGAACCTCTGGATGGAATAGCTTGCCCCCTCCCTTTTAATCTAACCATGATGGGTTTGGGGCTCTATGCATCATTTAAACATCATTTAAATGAACTATTAAAATTCAAACACAATAACAGAATTAGGCTCCAAAGGGGTGAAGCAATGAAGCAAAGTATTGCCTTCAGGTATAAGCCAAACACCCAGTTCATAAATATATATAGATAGAGTATATCTATGAAATTTCAAACATTAACCATGTTGAAGTTAATGGATTTGGAAATACTTAAGTAAGTGGCACGTGAAAGCAAATTGGTCCAAACAGTTAACTAAGTAAAAGGTAACTAATGTGTTTTTGGAGCTAATGGTGTGCATACCGTATAACTCACCATAGTTTATTTCAAAACAACGCGATCCATTTTCAAACATTAGCTCAGACATTACCGCTGCGTCAAAGGCTTCCCATTAAACATTAGCCAGTGCATCGAATGCTTTTCATTAATGTTCAAAATACTGGAATACTCTGGGCCCTTCAGTGAAGCTAGCTTAATCACAGGGCCGGCTCTCCTCACTAGTTTTCTCCTCTTAAAGAACAGAGTGGCAAGTAAACATGGGGGACATTCTGGAAGAAACAGATAAAGTAGATACACACTACCACACACACAAACTGGTCCAGAACAAATGGAAGGGCTCCGAACCACTGAGGTAGTGACGGCAACGATAAGAAATAAGACGGCTGAATGTCAAATAAACAAACATAAATCTAGTTTAGGACACACTGTGCCAGATGAAAGACTGCTTGGGATGAAGATGATAATAAACTAAATAATTTTAATTAAAAACAGAACGCCAGGAACCAATAGTGGGCTCTGACAAGTCAGAGCCAAGGGACGGTTCAGTGCATGGAGCACAAAGCAACTATAATAGAATACATTGCACACAACCCTGCTCTCTTATAAGACAAGGGCCTTCAGTGCCTTCTTATTATTTTATTTTTTTAATTTGTCTTTATAATGCGATGGTCCCTACCTTGTCTTCACAATACAATGGAGTAAACCGTGTCCTTATAAATCAATATGGTCTACACTTTGTCTTTATAATACAATATGGTCCAGGCTTTGTCCTCATAATACAATATGGTCTACACTTTGTCCTTATAAATCAATATGGTCTACACTATGTCCTTATAAATCAATATGGTGTACAGCTTGTCCTGATAATTCAATATAGTCTACACTTTGTCCTTAAATCAATATAGTCTACACTTTTTCCTTATTACACAATGATCTATTCCTTGTCTTTATAATACAATGGTCTATGGCTATGCCATGTTCTTATAAAACAATAGTATACACTGAGAGAGGAGAGAGAGGGAAAGAGAGAGAGGGAGAGAGCTAAAAGCAAAAGAGAAACCACTCTCTAAGATGTGCGTCTTGTAGCTCAACGTCTCTGCTACTATAAATTCAAGTCAAGACGAATATAATTACGTCCCTGCATCTTAACTTTGCAGTTCACCGGGAAACATTTACTCATTCCCTGCGTTGTTTAATAATGAGCACTGCTTGGCTACCCGATGTGTCCAGTTCATACCAAGCCGTACCTCTATCGTCAGTATTCCTCCCTCCTCCTCTGTCTCCTCCGTCTGCTCACCCAACGACGAGGGACTGCATCGTTAATCATGCTTCATTAGCGAATAGCTTGATGTAATCAATCAATTAAAAATAGGAACACACTCCTTATGGTTGGTTTATCAATACTTTTTGAGTCTAACACAGATCGATGTACGCAGGCAAACGTTTGAAATGTTCAATTTAATTTGGGATTTGATTAGCCATAGTAAACAAAAGCATTTGAGGTCATAATTGCTAAAACTATGCACCCTTTCAATTTGATCCTGTGAACCGATATTTTCTCCTTTGGTATTTCATGAGCTGTTTGGTATTCTCTCTCTCTCGTCCTCTGCACGGGCCAAAGTGTGCAGCTTACTCTTTAGCAAATAGCATGACTCCTCGAGTTGACCTTAAGGATCAGGGATCTTGTTAAATTATGCATACAGGTAGAGGACTTCAATTCAAGATGAAAGATTCAAGACTTTGTTGGCATCTGAACAGGTGAATATTTTCTCTAGTGCCGCTTTAAGAAACAGAGATAATAACATGAACGCACACACCCGGATGATGGACGGATAAAAGGGATCAAAAGATGTTGTAAGACACAGGGAATCAAACCCACAACCTTCTGGGCTGGGAAGTGAAACACCCTAACCATACTGTGTCATTCGTCTCTAGCCCAACCAGTAAGCATCTTGCTCAAGGATACCAACAGGTAGGCTGTGGACACAGGGGCTCAAACACACAACCTTCTTGGCTGGGAAATCAAGCTCACATTTTGACGAAGGGGTCGGAGTAGCCGTTGGAGTCCATGGCTGCCAGGTGGGCGCAGCGTATGACGCCCACAAGCAGACAGCTCTTCTCCGTGTTGTAGCACAGGGACACCAGGATACGCCCTCGCTGCAGGAACCAACACCAGAACCACACATCAGCATGAGCAGAACCCTGCTAGTGAATACACAGTGCTGCTGTACCGGTGCTGCCTAGCGTCATGGTCATAACAAGATTTAACAAGGGCAGAACTAAGAAAAAGTCCAAAATGGTTGCGTGTTTGTTTGAGCTAATGTGGTCATTATCTATTTATTTCTTGTCAAATGTATAATTATTTATGTACTTTTAGTGGACTTTGGGTGCAAGTGTTTTTAAGTGTGTAAGTGTATTTGTTTGTTTGTTTTTGTGTCCTGTCTTTAAGGTTTTAGGCCATTGAAAAATAATAAAGAACCACATCAGTACCCAACGGAAATAACCAACCATCCCCAACCCACCCAACCCACAGACAAAGTGATTGCTATTTGTGTTTGAGATTGGCCTCAGATTTGCCAAGTGTCACTTGCCACACATTATATGGTAAGCGTTTTCGGTCAGGTGATGCAACCAATTTCAGCCAATCAGAGAATACTTAATTGCTATTGATTGCACCTGCCACCAATTTCGACCAATCAGGTAATTGCGAAATCCTGTGTGTCGCCAAAGATGGCACTGTCGTTGAGATGGGTCCTGTGAATGATGACTGTTGGTAACAATCGACTGTCGGTAAATAAACCATTTAACTGAATTTAATGTGGTCGATACATAGGATCAGCTCCATATATGATTCCGAAGTAAACATTTTTACTCATGGAGAAAATCTGCCCTCTCAACATTTCCCTACACTCTCTTTATGGAAAAGATGTCCCCAGATACCGATGTAACTGATTAAAATGTCTATAATGGTAATCCAAACAGTTGGTGTAGACTAGGGCAATTGTTTTTAAAGAAAAGCAACATAAGTGGTGCGGAGAAGATGAGTAAATTGATTGAATGCTCCCTAAATGATGCGTCAGAGGGCCGGTTTTGAGAGGCGCTGATTGTGTTGTTAATGGCAAAGCTAATGTTTAGCATTACCTCTTCCTCTGCTACGGGCGCGCCCTGTTCCACAGCCTGGCTGTTACCCTCCTTATTCTGAGAGAGAGAGAGAGAGAGAGAGAGAGAGAGAGAGAGAGAGAGAGAGAGAGAGAGAGAGAGAGAGAGAGAGAGAGAGAGAGAGAGGAGATGGGGAGAAAGGGAGGGGCGGGGGGAAGAGGGGGAGAGAAATAAAGAGAGAGAAAGTGGTGAGAGAGAAGGGGGGGCGAGAGGTTGGTAGAGAAAGAGAGATAGGGGGGCGCTTATAGGGGGAGAGAAATAGAGAGAGAGAGGGAGAGAGGAGGGAGAGAGAAAAATAGAGAGAGAGTGAAAGATACATAGTGGAGAGACAGATAAATAGAGAAAGGGAGGAAAAGGACACATAGAAAAAGAGAGAGTGGGGGGAAAGAGGAGAGCAAGAGAATTATGAAAGGGAGAGAAAGTAGGAAAGAAATAGAGAGAGAAACAAAGAGGGTGATAGAGAGAGAGAGAAAGGAAGAGAGCGAAAAGAGGGAGCGGGATGGAGAGATGCAGGGACAACCAACGGAAAGAGAAAGAGGGTGAGAAGGAGGGAGAAAGAAAGAAAGAGGGGTGAGAGAGAGAGATGGGAAAAAGACAGGTCGAGAGATATAATGGGGGAAGGTTATTAAGGATTGAAGGAGGTTCAAAGTGATAGATTGAATAGAAATGTTCCGATAGAGAGTGAGAGAGGGTGAGAAAGAGGGAGAGAGAGAGCGAGAGAGGGAGAGAGAAAGAGAGAGTGGGTTGGTAGCTGCATGGCATTCAGGTGAATATAAATGTCAGGCAACAGAAAATATTCTGTTTACGCAAGCACGTTCACTATGCACTGAACCCAATGCAAAAACACAGAGAAAGAATGAGACGTGCACAGACACACACACACACACGTACAGACATTTATTTATCCGAACCAACCAACACAAACAAACATAAATAGACATACACAGTTGAAAGATGCACACACACTTACGCACACACGATAGAACACCAATATGAATAGCAAGCACAAATGTAAACAAGCAAGCCAACTCAAAGATGACCACAAAATCAAGCACATGCACGCATGCAGGCAAACACCACAATTAAAATATACAAAGGGCACATACAGACAACAAATGCACACTTAGAATAAACCCATACAATTAGCAAATACACCTGCACACACACATACACACACACAAACACACACACAGACACACACACACAAAAGAACACACACGCTAAAGCACGTACACAGACACAAACGCAGACACCCACTCACAGGCGTACAAACATGCACAACATGTACAAACAGAAAAAATGTAAATAGCAAATGACAGTGAGCAAAAAGAAAGGCACATACATGCACGCGCACACACGCACATGCACAAGCACACACTCAAGTACATGCACAGACACACACACGAACAGAACCACACACACCAATAGAAACCAATCGAAATAGCAAATACACAACAGAAACAGGCCCCCACACACACCCCCGCCCACCTGTGCGATCCTCTCCAGCCCCATGTGGTAGCGCTTGTTCTCTCCCTCCTTCAGCTTCTTCAAGGCCACCCGCACCTCACCGATGAACTCATTCCTGCCCAGCCGGTCCATGTCGCACACACACAGCCTGGACACACGCACACACACACACACACACACACACACACACACACACACACACAAATACATACCACCACACATACAGACATGCATGCACATTAACACACATACACACACACGCACACACACACACACACACACACACACACACACACACACACACACACACACACACACACACACACACACACACACACACACACACACACACACACACACACACACACACACACATGCAGAGAAAAGTGTCAGAGGTGAGTCGTTAACGATGGGCTCCCAGTCACTCCTGCTGAACTTATCGGTGTGACGCAAGGTCTAGACACATGGAGATATGCATCTCTCAGCCAATCTTAGTGTCTCTCCCTCTCTCTCTCTCTCTCTCTCTCTCTCTCTCTCTCTCTCTCTCTGTCTCTCTCTCTCTCTGTGTCTCTCTTTCACTCTCTCTCTCTCTCTCTCAACATGTAATCTCCCCCGCTTTCCTTATCGCTCTCCTTTAGCCTTCGACATGCAGTCGATTTTAACGACTTAAACATTTAAACATTTCATTGTAATTAATGTGGTAATATATAAACAGTATAAATTATTCCTTTGATTATTGTTTTGTTATGAGCATGAAGGGGATGATTAGGTTGAAGGTGATGATGATGAGGAGGATGATGATGATGATGATGAGTTGTAGTCGCAGTAGTGGTACCAGCAGTCGAAGTCGTCTCAGTCATTAGTAGTACCACCTCAGTAACAAGGGGTTGTACTCTGTGCCTCCTCTCAGCTGGCGTCTCGCTGCAGGAGCAGACCACACTAGCAGACGTTCAGGGAGGACGGAGGTTCGCAGAGCACTCCTGAGGTCTTACTCGCTGCTTCTCCAGTTCTTTAGGAGGCTTAAGGCGTCCCACCAGACGGGATATTAGTGAATGGGGATGGCTCAGACCCACACTGAAACAAGGACAACAGACTTCTGATGCCCAGTGGAACGACCCTTGAACCGGATCGACCCATTAAGCGGCTGCCCTCTGAATGGCTGCTCTGAGAAAGACCCTTAAGGTCTATTAAGGTTTTCAATTAGGTTTTTTGCATGCATGCATTTAGTTAGTTCTGATTATGTATGCAAGCTGTCGTGGCTGATGCTGTTATATAACAAAGACAATTATAAACCTAATTTACATAGGTCACAGAGATATGGGCGCATTGCCCTGCTGCAACCTATAGGCATTCAAGCATTTTAATCTCTCTCGTTCTCTCTCTCTCTTGTTCTCTCACACTCTATTTCATGTACACACACACACACACACACAAACACACAAGCGCACATGCACACATACACACGCTCACACACACCTCCCCCTCACCTCTTGGTCTGACATTTGGATACTTGATGCGTCAGTTCCACTCTGATGAGTATCTCTCCACCAGCAGCGCGGTGTTTACGCTGGCCCCGCAATGATTGCCGTGACTTATTTTGACATACGTGTCGGGGTGACGCAAAAGAGGTTGCTGTGAAATCCGACACCCGTGCGATCAGTTTCTCTGCTACTGTAACGCTGCTACATCAATTTTCTCAAGGCAGCATGCTGCTGGTATCAAGGTTGACTCCTGCGCAATCTCCTGCACTATTAACGTCAGATCACATCAGGCACTATAAAGCACTGTGCTTCGGCGTTTGGTTGCTATTTTCTCTTTGTAGCTCATTGTACTCATCACTCTTTACTTCACAGTGTCCCACTTATTTTAAAGGTGCTGTAAAAGATGTCCCTCGTTTTAGCTAACTCCCGTTTTGCCGTGAGCACTCCTCTCCCTCTTCGCCACGTCACCATAAATGTTCTTTCTTCTAGACCTATTTGGTTTTATAAGACGTTTCTGGGAGTGCTGGAATCGGTAGCTTTAGCTGTATCGCCATTGTCTGTCAACACTGAAATCTTGCTTCCTTCCAGTCAAAGCCCAGAGTACGGCCTCTTTTTTGAGTTCTCTCTCCTGTTTGGATAAAACAGGACACCAAAAAATGCATTTCTGTTTACTGCAGAGCGGAGGGGGTGGAACCTAGTCTCCCTAAAGTTATCATCCCTAAAGATATCATCGTTGACGGCTGTTGGAATAAAGAGCTATTTAAAACTTACTTGAGCAAA
>NC_079414.1:12104733-12107233 GCF_026213295.1 Gadus chalcogrammus | reverse complement strand
TTAAGCATTCATCCAATCTGCATCATACAGTCTCAACACTAACGCCTTTTCGGAGAAAATGGATGGAGGAAGTCAGCTTGACACATACCAAATAAACACCACCACCACCACCACAACCACCACCTACACATCAACCAAACTTCTTCAGAGCTCGTCTGAAGTGAGTTGTTTGCGTGGAACGAGTTTCGAATGTGTCACCGATTCTGCGCCCTCAAGCTTGATCTCAATCACTTTACATGGAGAGGGCCTGGAGGAGGAGGAGGAGGAGGAGGAGAGAGAGGATGAGCAGGAACAGGTGTAGGAGGAGGTGGTGGAAGAAGAGGGGAAGGAGGAGCTCAAGCAGGGGTTCAAGCAAGACGATGAGGAAAAGGAGTTGACGGTAGAGGAGGAGGGGAAGGAGGCGGAGGAGGAGCAGGGTTTCAAGCAGGACGATGCGGAAGAGGAGTTTGAGAAGGAGGAGGAGGAGGAGAAGGAGTTCAGGCAGGACGATGAGAAAGAGGAGTTGAGGCTGGAAGAGGAGGTGAGGGAGGAGGAGCGGGACAATGAGGAAGAGTAGTTGAGGCTGGAGGAGGAGGAGGAGCAGCAGCTCAAGCAGGACGACGAGGAAGAGTTGGAGGTGGAGGAGGAGGAGCTGAAGGAGGAGGTGCAGAAGGAGAAGCAGGAGGAGGAGGAGGAGCCTCTATACTACAGCCAACCCCTAGCAGTCCCCGCGGCGAACACAGATGGGGAACAGTTGCTCGTCGTTGCCCGAGCTGCGATAATAAATGAACCAACCCTGTCCCCCACACCCCGTGGGGGGGGACGCAGACTGTTGTTGACGCTACAATGTTAACTTGTGGTCATACATGTGATGCACCCACCCCTCAACCACGCCATCATCAGGTGTGTGTGTATGAGTCATATTCATAGTGATGGTGGTAGTGTTAGTGTGTGCGTGTGTGTGTGTGTGTGTGTGTGTGTGTGTGTGTGTGTGTGTGTGTGTCTCTGTGTGTGTGTGTGTGGGGGTGGGGGTGGGGGTGGGTTGGGGGGGGGGATTTTAGTGTTTTGGAGGTCATGTCAGGTGGTTGTGGTGATAGTCGGGGTGGTAGTGGTGGTGAGGGTTGTAGTAGCACTAGTTGTGGGGGTGGTAGTTGCAGTGGTAGATGTGATGGTAGTGGTGCTGCTGGTGGTGGTAGGTGTGATGATGGTGATGGTGGGGGTGGTGGTAGTGTATGTGTGTGTGTGTGTGTGGGGGGTCTACCTGAGTGTTTTGGTGGTCATGTCTGCGGCGGTTATTCCGTGGTAGATCAGCGTCTCGTTCCACACTGGGTTCAGGGTGTTCTTCAGTGTCTTCGTGCGGAGTTTGTTCGCCTGGAGGGAGGAGGACGACAAGAGGGGGGGTTAAGGTGAAGACTTTGGAGCGTTTTACGATTTAATGCGATGAAAGGGGGCGTTGAGGAATTGGTGGGGAGGGAAGTACAGATGTTTTTAAGAGATATTCTGTCACTTTGAGGACAAGATAAAGTGGTTAAAGTGTGAAGGATTTTTACAGGTCTTCGTGACGCATTCCTCCCACACTGTGCCATATAGCAACCGCTGCCAAGCGCTGGCAACGCACCCTTACGAAGACACACTCAGACTCGCACACTCAGACTGAAACCGCTGCACTCTCAGCATTCAACCTTGTCTGCCATTGAGATCTTTTTATTGCAAGCCTGGCAGAAATTCAGAGTTAAAACTGAGCAACAAGCAGTTTATTTTCTTTATTTTTTTCCCAGAGTCACTAAGTGGTTCTCAAAATTTGTTGTCATGCTTTCGATTTGTCGGGCTTACGAAATCTGATTGAAATGTTCCAATGAAACACAAACATCAAACTTGCACTAAACACCGTCAACAAATACAACAATATTTCTGATTTGGTCTTTTATATTGAAATACATATATTTATTTGAATAAACGTAATAATAACCCAACTCATTCAATAAAATTCAGAAATTATCATATTGCGAGCGTCAAAAATTCGATTCCATGCAAATAGTTTTGACAAGAATTGCCTGAATTGCTTCATAAAAAATAATCCTGTCGGCGTTTCCCGCGGCAGATCAGCCAATTCACCCTCCTCACCAATAGGGGGCCATGAACATCGGGTGAAAGCACTCTGACTTTCAGAAACGAAACTAGCAGCTTTCGTTAATCCTAAATGGACCAATTGAGGGATATGTGTTACCCAACCACCTGAAAATCCTGAATCTAATGTATTTAAAGTTCATAATTGTTAAAAAAAAAAAAAGTGTGAGTTTATTATCTGTTAGATTATTTGCATAATGCAGTGTACATCCGTCCAGTCTTCACGTGAAATACTTACCGGTCCATAGTTTTCTCATTCGCATTCATAGCAGTTTGTGTACATAAGACCCGTCGTATCTATCTCATCTGTTTTGATTAAGTTGTTATTCTTCCATTGCTTCTTCAGCTTTGTTCACCATATAATTTGTTTGTCATTAATTGATATCGGTCATTA
>NC_079414.1:12088645-12104633 GCF_026213295.1 Gadus chalcogrammus | reverse complement strand
CTTCTTGGAATTTGTTCAAAATATAAAACCACTTAATTAAACCTACACACACTAAAACAGATATTTTCGTTTTTAAATAAATATATTTAAACGAAAATGTTTCCCATAGTGTGCCTCTCTGGTATTGAGCGGGTCTGCAGGATCCGAATGAATGGATGGACATGATGTAAATGACGGCCATGGCTGAAGGCAGCCATGGCGGGAGAGACCACGTTCATCTGCAATACACTCTGCAAATGACCTTAACACCTTTCTATTCAGAGAGGAAGGGAAACGTCTCTACACCTACACCTTATGTTCAACCTACCTAAATTCTCCCACGTGACCCCCCTTTCCTTGACCTCCATTGCCTCCCTGTGGTAGCTCGCATCAGATTCAAGATGATGGTACTGGCCTACAAGGCGGCCAATGGAACTGCACCTGCCTACCTCGGTCAGTCAGACCACACACCCCAGCTCGAGCGCTCCGCTCAACTACCTCAGCTGGGCGCCAGGTACCGCCATCATTAAGATCAAGCAAAGGTCGATCATCTAAGTCACAATTCCGTTTCTCCCTAGTGGTGGAACGAGCTTCCTGCCGGCGTCCGGACCGCAGAGTTGCTCACCAGCTTCCGCAAAAGACTCAAGACTCACTTATTCAGAGTTCACCTAGACTCTGCATAGCCTCCCTCCAACTCCTTTTACGCACTTATTGTATGTGGTACGTCTTGGCAGAGGAGAGGAGAGGAGAGAGATTCCTCTGGGGGGAATCCTGGGCTACCTGTCCCCCTTCCTTTCTCCACATCCTCATCCACTCTCACCCAACTGCCCCCTCATCCTTATCCCTCACCTCCTCCCCTCACTCTTCCTCACCCCTCATTCTCCTCCTCCAACTCCCTCCCTCTCCCTCTACATCAGGCCTTCTCATTGGTTAATTTGAGCCGGATCCTGCCGGAACAAGATCCGGCACCTCTTAATTTTGGCCTCCCTGTTCCGGTACTTATTTGGGCAGATCTGGTACCTCTCATGAAAAAAAATAAAAACAAAAACATGTTTAAAATAAAGTAATAAAATGCGTAGATACATTTACAGAACAAATCACAAGAATTTCATGTTTATTATTATGATTTAACGTCATTTGAAAGTGTCGAAGATCTGTTGACGCACTCAACCACTCAATGGAGTGGTCCTTGACCACTCAATGGAGGTCAAGGAAATGATGCTAAATTAATTATCACAGAGCAGGACTGTGAACGTTTTACAATATCTCATGTCAATTTACAATCGGCAAAATGTGTCAGCGTGGGCCGACTAACTCTTTTTAATTAGGATATTGATCCTGGGCGCCTCTTCTTGGAATTTGTTCAAAATATAAAACCACTTAATTAAACCTACACACACTAAAACAGATATTTTCGTTTTTAAATAAATATATTTAAACGAAAATGTTTCCCATAGTGTGCCTCTCTGGTATTGAGCGGGTCTGCAGGATCACACTCTGCACAACCCAGTCAGTAAAAAAGTGACGGTCACGCACGACGATCAACGCTTTCCAAGCATCGGTGGTGATGGCAACTTTCTCCGATAAGGACAGGATCTCACGGAGGGAGGCTGCTGCTTCGCTGTACATTTTCTCCAGCTGTCATAGTTTGGCGACATGGCACTCACTGTGTCATCCGCCTGGAGAAATGCGATCAGATCGCGGAAGACAAAGGCAAAGGCTGCCGTATTTAAAATAGTATGCATATGCATCAGTTATATTCTCAATTTAATTTACAGAGCAAGTATTTAGGTTAACTATATAAGAGACTAGGATTAGTGTGTGTCTGACAGCGGGGGGTGGGGGGCATCATGATGGTGGCCCCTCCGTCGTGATGTCAGTCAGCCATCACGACGATGACATCGCCCATCGGCAAAACCCTAGTAGTTACTGTATTTTTCTTTTGTCCCATTACCTCTAACCCCCGTACTAAGTCGCCGGATCCACTCCCCCTCTGCGTTCCGGGACATCCCACTTTACAAATTAAGCACTGGTCCTTCCTCCTCCCCCCATCCGCCCAATGTCTTATCCAGTCACCAGATTATAAAGTTATTTTCTCTGGTCCATTGGGTTCACTGGGTCAGGGTTAGACTCACCCTGGGGCCAGAGTTACACTCTCCCTGGGGTCAGAGTTACACTCTCCCTGGGGCCAGGGTTACACTCTCCCTGGGGCCAGGGTTACACTCTCCCTGGGGCCAGGATTAGATACCATTCTCAGGGTTAGAGCCAGGGGTAAAAGCGTCACTCAGCCGTTATCCGCTCCATCAAGGCTCCATCCAACTGGCAAAATTAGCTTACAAGTGACTTAATCAGCTACCACACTAGCCTAGCAGAAAACACAACACAACTCTCTCTCTCTCTCTCTCTCTCTCTCTCTCTCTCTCTCTCTCTCTCTCTCTCTCTCTCTCTCTCTCTCTCTCTCTCTCGCTCAGCACCAAGGTGGTGTGCTTTGTGGTTGCTTTGTGATCCCCTGTGTTTCTGCCTCTCCGGATCATTGTGTTATGTTAGCATGAAGTTAGAGCTGCTGGTACGCTAGCTGCTGCTACATTAGCATGAGTCTAGCTGGGGTCGCGTTGGGCTAGGGCTAGAAGGGTGTTGATGAATGGCTGCTTCAGGGGTGTTTTACGAGACAGCTCTGTGATAAATCGCAGGAAATGTGCCTTTCCTACAGATACCATTTCTCCTCTACTCCGCTCTTTCTTGCTCTCTGACAAATTGCACATGTATGTGTAAACACATACAACACACACACTTTCCTCCATGCGCACACTCAAGCACACATACATCCTCCGAAACAACACCAGCACACACCACCGAACTCATCATGAAACATGCACACGTATGCAATCACACCCATACACCTACACACACACACACACACACACACACACACACACACAGACGCACACACACCTACACACACACACACACACACATACAAATCGTGAGAATAATCAGTAACTGTTAACCTGGTTGAGCTCGATCAGCATACTCCCATAAATAAAGCGTGTTGGCGAGGGCGGAGGGTGTGTGTGGAGGAGAAGTGTTGCCCAGAGGCAGGAACACCCTGGCATGGGGTGAGGCTGAAACGCTGAGAGGACGGGGAGCAAATGGGGATACGAGAGGAGAGGGAGAGCGAGGGGGAGAGATAAAGGGAGGGTTGGGACATAGGGAAAGGGAAAACAAGGGGGAGAGAGAAGGAGAGAGAAAGGGACAGACAGAGAGAGAAAGAGAGAGAGAGAACGGGAGAGAGGGAATAGAAAGGGAGAAAAGGGAGAGAGGGGAGAGAGAGGAAGGGTGAGGGGGATATAGAGATAGGAGCCAAAGGCTTCAGATGGTGTGTGTGTGTGTGTGTGTGTGTGTGTGTGTGTGTGTGTGTGTGTGTGTGTGTGTGTGTGTGTGTGTGTGTGTGTGTGTGTGTGTGTGTGTGTGTGTGTGTGTGTGTGTGCGCGTGTGGGGGGGGGTTGTATATTTATGTGTGTGTGAGACTGTTTGTATGTGTGTTTGTGTGCGTGTGTGAGTGTTTGTATGTGTGTGTGTGTGTGTGTGTGTGTGTGTGTGTGTGTGTGTGTGTGTGTGTGTGTGTGTGTCAGAGTGTGTTTGTATGTGTGTGTGTGTGTGTGTGTGTGTGTGTGTGTGTGTGTGTGTGTGTGTGTGTGTGTGTGTGTGTGTGTGAGAGAGTGTTTGTATGTGTGTGCATGTTGGGGGGTGACGGTGACTTCCTGAAATGTCGAGAGGGAGAGGGATGAGGAATGTAGAGAGGAGAAAGAGCAGAAGTGATCGCAAACAGGTCAGGAGAGGAGAACAAGATGGGCCAAGGGGGCGGAGCCGAGGGGAGGGCAGAGGGTGATTGGAGGAGGTGAGGGAATGACGAAGACGATGATGGTGGTGGTGGTGGTGCTTATGACCCTGGGCGTGGGAGGAAGAGGGAAACGCTATACGAAAGAGAGAGAGAATTGCGTCACAGGGAGAGGGACGCGGGGGGGGAAGGTCGCGGCTCGCAGCCAGACGCATGTCCACCGCCCTCACAAGTCACCATACGGCCCAGCCTGCCACTTAAGCTCTTAAATAAAACACACCGCATTTACCAGATTGCATTGTGGGACAGCGAGGGAGCCGCTGGAGGCGAGAGGGAGGGAGAGAAAGAGTCGTAAAAGGAGGAGGAGGCAGGCGGAGATGACGGCAACGTGGATCTTGGCCCCCACCCACCCCCACCAACGCACTGAGGGGGGTCTCGGTGCGTTGGGGTTAATGAGGCGATTGGCGCGGGCAATTAGCCACCGATATGACATTATCAGGCAGTGATAAGCAAACGCATCATGAGCTTTATAAACGTTTTCGTCTCCCTCTGTGTCTCTCCCCCTCTGTCTCTCTCCGTCTCGCTGTCACTCATTCATCTGCCAACCTTCCTTTATTCACTCGGCTCATGCTTGGACACACACCGCTTCATTCAGCGGGGGCAAACGCACGTGGCTAGTGGATCGATACTCACATTAACCGTTCTCTGGGGGTCACCGTCGGACGTCATGAGGTCGACTTTGACAATTGAGGAACAAACTGAGGGAGAAAAAAAGACTCTGGACTCAAACTGTGACATCTATGGAAGACGCTCATATGAAACAGCCTAGGCCTCCTTAAAAAGAGGAAAAGGAAAACCGATGACCAGAGTAGATAACTGTAGCGCCACCACGAGATGCGAGCACCGGGGGAAAACACATTTGACCATCTTTAAAGAAGAACAAGCGCCGCCATGTCTCCGTGTCCGCTAGGCCAATAATCCCCTAGCGACACGAGGATAAACCCCTGTATGTATTTATGTGCTTTGATTTAAAGACCAAATAATGAACCGTGAGAGATGGGTTAATGTAGTTTGGCTGCTGCTGGAGTCTTATCAGTTTAACATTATTAGCAGGCACTACGTGGCTCCACACTGCCTTTGACTTCAACAGGGCCCGGAGCCAGACCGAGAACAAAAGCTGATTTCACAACAGTCGGCTGTTTAGGGGTTCATGCCCCATCGGGAAGGGGACTGGGGCATAAAAAAGGAACTGCTATTATTGCACAAGCCAGTCTTTTTAAAGATGGGGAGACGGAAATAAGTTCCTTGCCCTTTAAAAAAATGGCTAAATAAGTTCTTTGGTTGGGTGCGCTAAGCATATTTGAGTGTGACAAGGTTTTGAACGCTATGGGAATACGGTTTGGGGCAGAGTTTCTTGTTTTTTTCTACTTTTGCTGAGCCTTGTTGAGGGAAAGAGAAAGAGAGACAGAAAGCGAGAGAGAGAGAGAGAGACAGAGAGACAGGGAGACAGACAGGCAGCAAACAAAGCAATAGAGAAAAGATAGAGGGAGCATTACAGACAAAAACAAGCGTGAAATAGAACAAGACAGAGATAGACCAAAAAGGCAGACAGCTAGAAAGAGAGAAAGAGAAAGAGACAGCAAGAGAGATAGACGGTGTGAGAGAGGAAGAGAGAGGGGAGGGATTGAAGAGAGAACAGTGAAAAGCTGAAGGATTTAGATTATGAAACAGCTAAGATGTTTGTTTATAGTACACCATGTTTGTTTGATGATTAATAGAAAAGTCTTTGCATTGCATTTTAATGACCCAGCAGCTAAATATAACAGCCCAAATCACTGCTTGATAGTACAGCACAACTTGAATACACTGTCAATTGAGATACATACAGTGTCAAAAAGAAATGCACAGTACCGTTTCAGCACAAAACTTTGGTGAGAAAGTGAGGAGCTCGGTATTCACCGACCAAGCAAGACGGCCATCTTGTCCTGGTCCACTAGTCCCGACAGGACAGCAGAGGAGGCGGAGTCACGTCGCACTTGACGGCAAAACCTTAGTGGTGAAATGTACCGAAGGTGATAACTTGGCTGTGTCAAAATTAACAAACTGCAAAATAACATTATTAATCGTTACTTTCCTGAAATGCTGACGAGTCAAAGATATTTTTGTGAATTAGAGAGATGCCTGATAACTCAAAACCCAGCTCCGGAAACAGCACCACACAACGATGAGGTGATGCAATCACTGTGCCAGGTGACATCATCTGGCTCTATCTGGACCAACCAGAACTTGGCAGCAGAAATGACACACTTTTAAACAGAGATTGCACCGTTCATGAGTTTTAAGTGTTGACAACTCCTCTGCAGTCACCCCATCTCAAATTCAAGACACAATGAAATGAAACATGAGATTCTCACCTTGTGACCACACTTTTCACTTTCAAAACATCATTCATAAGCTCTAATCAATTGAGTTTTAGTTATGCAGCACTGGCAGTCAATGACTTTGCACGACGGAAGATCATGTTGCAGTGGGTTGCAACTCTTGCTGAGCCAGTAGCTTAGCATTTATCAGAAGCCATCCATTGAGTAGGTTTCAGCCAGTCAATGAGCAACGTGCTGTTCAATAGACACCCCGTGGTGGAGGCTTGGAAATCCCTCTAAATCCTCAGCCTAACTTAACAACAGCCCTGCACAAAGATCCATCAATAAAACCGCCCAGCACTTGGGAGCTAGACAGGCTGTCTTCCTCCCAGAGTGGCCTGACTGCAGGCCATGAATTGACACACAGTTTAGCGCTGCTTGCATCGAAAAATTGACGTTTACAGTATAGTTACTTGTGCTTGTTTGTGTTTTAGATAGACAATGCTTTCCTCCCATTCCGAATCAAAAGTGTGCGCAATCGATCGATCAATCACACACACACACACACACACACACACACACACACACACACACACACACACACACACACACACACACACACACACACACACACACACACACACACACACACACACACACACACACACCAGCCTATTGATGAGACCCGCCAGGCCTCCCTCTGGGAGAGGGGAGGGGTGAAGACAGCCACTGACATCTCTAATCTGGGCATATTTAGCTGGATTATCACCTTCTAATATAATCCGGGAGGTGAGGTAAAGGGCTGCGAGGGGGTGGCGGTACACGCCTCTGCCTAGTCACCGGAGTTAGGAGAAGGAGGGCGCCCGGGGTAACTACACAGCAGGTACAGCTCTCTCTCTCCACCTCTTCTCCTTCTTCTTCCTCCCTCCTTCTCCTCTCTCGCTCCCTGCGTCTTCCTTGCTCCTCTTATCTGTCTCCCGCTCCTCCGCCAGCTGCCGCTTGTCTGAGCGGCGACAGGATGCGGCAACGGGTGCAGGTGCCAGCGCGACAGTATTCTGCCTAGTCAACGTGTTCCCGCTGTACGTTGCTTAATCTCTCTTTAAAAATAACCCCCCCCCTTAAAGAACAACGGAGGCACCGGGACGCGAGGAAAGAACCGAGCCGAGTCTATTTCCATTTTTATGGCCTGGGTTCACGGCTCACTGATAGGAGAAGGCGGCGGTGCTCGTGGTGCTCGTTTGTAATAAGTCTGTGTTCCGGCGTTGGTCTGCGTCTCGTTGTGAGGACAGTAGAGCAGATGGCCCGCTCCGCCCCTTCCTCTCTGATTTGTTTTCCTTGGAATGTTTTGTTTCCGTGTCAACGGGAGCCTTTGTCTCCGCCGCCGCCCGCCTTGTCTGCGCCGCTGATCGCAATCGGCGTGATGCTCGAGCCTCCGCGCCCCGTGTGTACGATTACAGCAGCCCAGCTAATTAAATGCAACACTTTTTTGTTTAACATTAGTGTGTTCCTCATAAACTTTGTGGGTGAGAGCATCAATCTTCAATAATGCAATAGGACGTTAGGTACGAAGGGGGTCCTGAGGGGTCATCAGGGGTCATGGGTCGGGTCTTCGTGATGAGGCCAGCTCCAGGGTGTTCATTGATCACTGGTGTTTATGGAAAAGGCAAGGTTAGGCCCTCTCCGATTGATTATTGATTACAGATTAGAGTAATAACTCCAGGAGAAAGGTGTTATGGAACACAGGCTTTCAACTACACAGGTTTTTTAGCTGGGTGGTTATTCCCATCATGCCTTGCCTTCCTTCCGGTTCTTACGCAGGACATTGCCCCCTAAACAAAACCTTCCAGGAAGTAATCCTATTAAATCCTCTTGCACTGCATCATGGGAAATATCAGAGAGAAGTACACACTTCTCTCTAAGTACATACATACAGTACATACAAATAATTTACTGTATATTTATGCCTGTATGTATGCATATATGTATGCCGGCATGTATGCATCTATACATGCATGTGTGTAAACATATGAATAAATCGTTATGGTGTTTGTGTGTGTGTGTGGGTTTGTGTGTATGTATGTGTGCGTGATTGTGTGTGTACGTGCGGATGCATAGATTAGGTATTCAATGCCTTGCTTCTTGTGTCTGTTTCTGTGTATGAATGTGTGTGTGTCATTGTCTGCACATTAGAAGGCGAGCGCTAATGTGTACACAGCAGCAGCAGACCCTCGACTACGTTCACTAACATGCATGTCACCTCCTGCCAACCCAGATCATAACTTATACCCCCAGCCGCCCCCATCTCTGACTGTAGCGCCAGGCTAGCCCCGTTGGTTCAGCCTTTCCCGCCCCCTCACTTCAATTAGCAAGATTAGCATCTGAGGCTAAACCACCTGTCAGCCCGGTTGATTGACAGCAATTGGTCACTGAGGGAGTTTGTTTTTACGACCCACGGAGTGCCTTTTAAACGTGTGTGTGTGTGTGTGTTTGTCAGTGTGTGAGAGAGAGTGGGCGCGTGGACTGTGTTCAGTGTTATTGTTTTTGTTTTTGCGTGAGAGAAAGTGTGTTTGGTGTGTGTGTGCGTGTGTGTGTGGGTGCTTGTGTATGAGTGAGAAAGGGTGTGTGTGTGTGTGTGTGTTGTTGTTGTATTCTTGTGTATGAGGGAGAGAGGCGGTGTATACTTGTGTGCGTGCGTGCGTGCGTGCGTGCGTGCGTGCGTGCGTGCGTGCGTGCGTGCGTGCGTGCGTGCATGCGCGTGTGCGAGTGGGTGAGTGAGTGAGTGGGTGAATGAGGAGGGGAGGGAGTGAGTGAGTATGTGTGTATGTGCAGGCGTGTGCGTGAGGGTGTTTTGTTCACTGAAAGATGAAAGCGCCTCTTGAGGCGTCCAATCTGAGCTCACCAACACAAAAACATAAATCTGTCAGAGAAACGAAAACGGTGAAAGGAATGAAAGAAGCGTCAGACATACCTTTTTGTCGCCGTGTTTTTGTGTGTAAGTCTGTGTGTGTTTCTCTTTTTCTCCATTACTATTGCCAGTGAATTGAAAGCCCGGTGAAACAATTTCTCACTCGCGAGTGACACAGAATTTTGATGTACGAGAAAAACAAATGAACAAACGGTTTAACAGGGACGCTCGCTTTATAGCGAACCAGCTTCTCCCTAACAACGTGTGAAGGGGCTAACATGGGGCAGAAGATGAACAACATGACAAAAGGCCAGTTGAGCCGACATGGTTTCACAGGCTTCTTATGCTACTCAGTACGCGCGCCTCACTGGTGACGTGAGACCCTCTCCCCTATATAATGGCCTGGGTGTTCGCCTGAGCGTCTTATGGGTGCGGCTGCCATGGCTGATGGTTATCAAGGAGGCTTGGCTGTCTTCCCGTCTGGTTAGGGGCCGACTCTGCTGTCTGTGGGGGCCCCTCAAGCAGACTTTGGGCTCCTGAGACCCTCCACCAGGCCTGGGGAAGGGACAGGGGGCATTAACTCTTAATGGGATGTGCTGCACACTGACACGCACACACACCGTTTTTGGGGACATGGATGTGTGTTTGTGGTGTGTTGGTGTGTGGTTGTTGCTGAGTTTGTGGGTTTTAGGCGAGTTTGTGGGTTCATGGTGTGGCCATGTGCATGTGTGGCATGTTTATGTCTCTGTGAGGCATTGGTGACGGTGGAGTCTTGTTTGTTGTCTGTATTTGTGGCGTGTTTGTGAATTTGTGGTGTGATCGTAAGCTTGTGCTTGTGGCATATTTGGTTTGTTTGTAGTGTCTCTGTGGCCTGTTGGTGTGTGTGTTTGAGATATGTTCAGTGTCTGTGGCGTGTTGCTTTGCTTGTTTGTGATGTGTGCCTGTGGCGTGTTGATTTGTCTATGGCGTGTGTGTGTGTGTGTGTGTGTGTGTGTGTGTGTGTGTGTGTGTGTGTGTGTGTGTGTGTGTGTGTGTGTGTGTTTGTGCTGCATGTTCATGTGACCACGGAACACTAGCTGTCTGCGTTGGTGTGTTTGTGTTGTATTTGTGTGTTTGTGGGGCATGCGTATGACTATGGAGTGTTTGTGTGTTTGCAGTGTGTCTGTGCCTTGTTTGTATGTCGATGGGTTGTTCAGATAGCCAAGACTCCACGGCCCCTTGGCAACACACACAACACACACTCTGCCCCCGGTAACGTCCTCACCCATATACATTATTCTTAATCTCTCTCTCTCCTTCTAGGCACTCTCGCTCTCTTTTATTTCTTCTTGATTGCTTTTTTTGTTGGTGTCAGTTAGGATTTCATATATACGCCTTTAACAAATTCGTCTTTGTTCCTCATTTAATTTGCTTTGAATGCCTTTCCTTATCCTGTGAGTTTCTTTATTATTGGGAACGAGACACTGCGCGCATATTTTAAACCCTGCCTTCTTCCCTTGTTTGTGTCAAACATAACAAAGTTATATCCTCAACATGAAAACTCTCGAAACTGTTCCGTTCCTAATAAAGGGACCTAGAAGCCACCACACACACAGAATAGTGTGTGTGGTTCGGGCCAGAAACAGAATAGACACACACAAATTAGGAATACGAAAAGAGCAACTTAAATCAGGAATATGGTGAGAGCAACTTAAATCAGGAATACCATAAGAGCAACATAAATCAGGAACACGATCAGAGCAACTTCAATCAGGAACACGATCAGAGCAACTTCAATCAGGAACACGATCAGAGCAACCTAAATCAGGAATACGATCAGAGCAACCTAAATCAGGAATACGATCAGAGCAACCTAAATCAGGAATACGATCAGAGCAACCTAAATCAGGAATACGATCAGAGCAACCTAAATCAGGAATACGATCAGAGCAACCTAAATCAGGAAAACTAGCAGAGCACTGATGACAAACCCCATGGTGGGGTTCTCCAGTACTCCCTTCAGACATAATTTGCACCAATCAATGAGCTCTTCTCCTCCCATGCAGAAGCCTGTGTTTGCCTCCCTTCAGCCAGCATGTCTGTGAAGGGCGTGAAAGGAGCTGCAGACATCCGGCCGTCCGCAGCTGCCAGGTCGGTGAGACAGCCAACACCGCCGATGCCCGAATTACAAAAAGTGACACAAGCTTCATTGGAGGAAATTGCAAGGGCTCGCCAAGGCCGAGAGAGAGAGAGACACAGAGACCCAGAGAGAGAGAGACGCACTTTAAACTGAATGCCTTTTCTTTTATTTGAGATATAAAACGGTTTG
Organism: Gadus chalcogrammus; assembly: GCF_026213295.1. NCBI lineage: Eukaryota > Metazoa > Chordata > Actinopteri > Gadiformes > Gadidae > Gadus > Gadus chalcogrammus. The sequence goes on along the minus strand of NC_079414.1, from coordinate 12,093,243 downwards.
ACTTTGAAAATATGACGTTGTTTAAAGTAATCCAGCTGAACATTCTGAGTCATGGCCCCTTTGTAGCTTGTAGGTTTCTTATTGAGTTATCGAGACATAAACCAGAAAGAGGCGTCTCTCACATCATGTGCCACCATCAAGCGCCTCTCTTAACCACAATATCGTCTAAACTACTGAGGGAGCCGAGTAGTTTAGTAGTGTTTAACGGGTCTTTAGCAGTGTGTGCGTTAACGGTCCTCTGTCTGCTCTTCCAGTGTGGCGTCTCCACGTGGCCGAGCCCCGTCTCCCGGAAGGTTCCGGCACAAGGCCATTCAGCTCAGCCTAGGCAAGAAATTCTGGTGGGTCTCCTTCTCCATTACCTACCTCCCCCTATCGTTTTCGATCATGTTTTCAGGGGAAAACATGTTTGAAATGGACTTCATTTGCCTAACATAATGCACACAATCAGCGCTACATTGAACGACCGCTGAGAGAAAAACAAGCGTCTCTCAGTGACAAGCTTGTGGTTGTCTTGCGAAGGTTAAGTCCCGTCTATTCTTCCTGCTAAAAAGAGGTGAACTCGATTTGATTACTCGCTGTTGTCAATCAAAGCCCTCTAGGCTTCACAATAATTACTATTGACTCATTCCCATTGAATCAATGAGCTTACTAGTTGTTTTGGAAAACATCTGTCTGGAAACCACCAAGAAAAGTGTCAGGGACATCTTTGTTGTTCTCAATTTGTTAAGCTTCATAGCGACCGATGGGCCGTTGTGATCTGAAGCGGTGGTGAAGGATCCTGTGAAGGAGCGTCATTATTTCTTTAGCAGAGAAACACATCAATGCCACATCCTTTCACAAAAGCAGAAAATACAGATTCATCATTCATCAGATGCTTGAATCTAAAATGAATAACAAGTGAATTCATCGCAATAGGAGCAGGCAGGGTGTTGAGACGCCCTTGGGTTGAACATTGGGGTCAGAACCCAGAGGCTTCCATCCGGGAGTCAAACCCTGCTGACCTGACCACCCAGCCCACCTTCACCTTCTGCTCACCAAGATACGGTGTAGCTGGCTTGCTCTGTCCTTCACGGAGTGCTCGCTGCGTGGGTGTGAGGGCAGTGTTGGACTCACACATGTCTCCTCCGCTCAGCTCCAAGTCTCTGTCCAGTTCACGTACCTCCGGGAAGGAAGCAGAGGAGGCACAGAAGCGTGGCAAGAGGAGCCTGAGCCACACCTCAGCGGTGGCAGCAGCCTACGTCTCCTACCTCAACAAGCTGTTTGGACAGGTCAGTGGGCCTACCTCAACCAGCTGTTTGGACAGGTCAGTGGTCCTACCTCAACCAGCTGTTTGGACAGGTCAGTGGTCCTACCTCAACAAGCTGTTTGGACAGGTCAGTGGTCCTACCTCAACCAGCTGTTTGGACAGGTCAGTGGTCCTACCTCAACCAGCTGTTTGGACAGGTCAGTGGTCCTACCTCAACCAACTGTTTGGACAGGTTAGTGGACCTACCTCAACCAACTGTTTGGACAGGTTAGTCTTCAATCCATCAATCCTCCTACAGTGTTTCTCCTCACTGCATCCAGCAGTGTCCAAATGTTTTGAATTAGAAATGATGTTGCCAACAATAGTTATATTTGGAAACATACAGTTTATATAATAGGTGTACGTACTGCACCTCCTTCAATTTCTACATTGTCATTATGGTCGCTGTCAATACTGTGGAAAAGTCACATAACACAAAGAGAAAAAGTAACACAAAAAGTTAATTACTAATGGCGAGTAGTGATATTTGATTGTATAGAACATTATTACATAATACTGTAACATTACAGCATTATGAAAACCAAACGATACTTCACTACAAATTGCAGACCCAAAATTATATTTGCACTAGCTAATCATAGCCAAACTAATTTGGCTGCCACACCTACTGCTCTCACATGCTATTTCTTCATAATTATAAATTGTTATACTAGACAAATCTGCAAGCTTGTGTGGCATTTGTTTTGGCATGTGTGTCAGGACCCCCTCATGTTCAAACTGATTTCCACAAGGCCTGGCCTTGGTCGGGCCAAGTTTCATCAACAACAACCAAGATGGCTGACGCCGATGTGTCACAACTTCCCTTGCTCTGATTGGTTGTAGGTCCATCCAATGCTGTCCAGAGGCATCTCGGTCTGCGCCTTAGGAATCTATAATGTACCCAGAGGTTCCAGAGTAATACGTATTTGCAAATTGGTCTGGCGTTGCAGGCTTTTGTCATGCCACCGAATGAGACCATTTCAGCTGGAATGCACCCGAGACCAACTGGAATCAATGATCACACGCAGACTATCTGCGCCTGCTCACATCAGCACCGTGCACGCGCCCCAACACAGTGCACGTCACACACACACACCCCGGCATCGCTGCTGGAAACACTGTTCTATATATATAATCCATCCATCCGTCTTTCCATCTACCCATCCATTTTCTTTGCCCACTACTCTCTGGTGTGTGTCTCGTGGGGCTGGTGGCCGGCAGGCAGAGAGAGAAAGAGCTGAAATGGGATCCAGTCCAGCACAAGGTCATCAATACAACTCTGTTGATTCATGCGGTGCACACAGACACCTCTTTCCCTTGCCCCCCTGGTTACCGCCTGTGGAATCTTGCCCGGCCTTCTTTCCATGAAGCAGTGACATGCTGATAAACAGGATAACCAGGAGGAAGGGTTTATCTGCTCCAACACAGTGAGTGAAGGAGGAGTGAGTGAGATATATGCTTATCAACACTGAGGTGATGATGGAGTTACTTCTCTGATTTATGGGATAATGCAGAGCAGTGGTTGCCAACCCGTCGATCGCGATCGACTGGTATATCTTTGAGGCTCTCCCTGTAGCTCCCAATAAATAATGGAAAACATACAAAAATAAAATAGGCCTGTTAAAAGCTCTCTCTCTCTCTCTTGATCAGTGATTGGAATAATGGCTTTGTAAATAATGGCGCTCGTAATGGCGTTAATCTTATTGATAGCGTTTTTGTCATCAGACCAACTAGATCTCTCTCTCTCTCTCTCTCTCTCTCGCTCTCTCTCTCGCTCTCTCTCTCTCTCTCTCTCTCTCTTCATTTAAGCAGTTGGCCCAGAAGGTTGATGAATAGTTAAAAGTCCAAACTGTCCTCCACTTTTTCAGCCTTGGTCTGCAGAAGTAGTTTACAACGTATTATCTTGTCAATGTGGCATCTGACAAGCGTGCTTTATGTGTTAGGAAAAATCCACCCACAATAGGGGGAAAAAATCATAAAAGGGGTTTGAAAACAATTTCTCAAGGAGACGCGTCGATCGATGGCTAAACAATCTCTCTGACTGAGGCAAAAATAAGAACAGACATCTTCTAAGTACCACGTCAGCGAGCTGGATACACAGAAGGAGAAAAAACAAGCTCTGCTAAACACAAGGTCATCACTAAATTATTTCAACGCGCTACAAAAGCAATACAGGCGGTATAGTATCAGGTGCAGCGAGCTGGACCATCAAATATCATGCCGCTGAGACATCAGCAAATGCAGTGGAGAAAAAAACTCTGTGATAAACTCCAAACGCAGCGCTGTGCAATATTCTTCCCCCCTGAAGATAAGGAAGGAGTAGACGGCATTTCTGCATATGCGACAGAAAGCGCGCTAACGTTTTCTATTCTCTGGGGCTCACGGAATAGAGGGAACCCATGGAGACAGAGAGAGGGAGAGAGAGGTGTTGAGGAGCACGTTGAGAGCCAGTGACACGCGTAACGTACGCTGGGCTCCCCAGCGAGGGGCCCGGCCGGCTTCAGGAGGGGGTTGAAGTAGAAGCGGGGTCCTGCACCCCTTCTGTCGCTGACCTTCGCGTTAGCCCCCCCGGCGTACGCTACAAGCGTGCTACACAAAGGGAAGGGAGCAAAATGCTCGAATGAATGCCTAAAGCGGTTATCTATCCCACACAGCCGCTCTCTCTGCTACGCCAGGGGCTGCTCTGTAAGAACACATCCCCCCCCTCTCCTCCCTGTGTGCCCCCCTCTACCCCACCCACACGCACACACAGAAACAAACAAACACAAGCCCCCCCCCTTGTGCGCCCCCCCCCCCCCCCCCAACCACACACAGAAACAAACCCGGAGCACCTTACTTCCTCACGTCCGGGTGCTGTGTCGGACCCCTTGCTCTACCACACAGCCCCCCCCGGGTTGCTGCCTAGCTGTAGGGAGCGTGACTGGGAGAGTGACTGGGAGAGTGACTGGGAGAGTGACTGGGAGAGTGTGTGGGGGCTCTGAGCTGCCTGCCGAGCCCTTGGTCCCTCTCTTCTGTCTTTCTGCCTACCCGCTTGTCTGTCTCTTTTTGTCACTCTTGTGTACCTGCAAGTCTGTTTCTTTTGTCTTTCTGCCAGCCTGTCCGTCTCTTTTGCTAGTCTGTATGCCTCAAGTAAGATTAATACTTCCTCTCTGGTTCTGTAACTATCCTCCCCTAGTTTTATTTATGCTCTCCTCTCTCGTAGTATTATTACTCCCCCATCTAGTAGCAGTAATACGCTCCTATGTTGTTCTCAACCCTCTGGCAGTATTAATACTCACCTCTCTATATAGTGGTAATACTCCCCCCTCTAGTA
>NC_079414.1:12051145-12083645 GCF_026213295.1 Gadus chalcogrammus | reverse complement strand
TATCCCATCCTCGGTCTCAATCAAAACAAGCGTGTTTACACTTCACATCTACAGTATATCCAGCAGACGTTTAGAGGAAGGGCACTGAGGAGATCAAAAAGGAGAACACAACTGTGTAATTCATCGTGATCATTATTCATTCATTCTCTTTTAGCCCAACAGTCATAATTTCAATAAATGTCACAAGGGGTTTGCCTTTGATAATTATGCTTTGCATATAGCTGATGTTTATGCTGAAAAAAAACGTAAAATGAATCAGAATAGATAAAAAAGGGGGAATTATTTCAAGCTGCATTCATTGAAATGTATTTGATTCTATTTCGGGATTTTCACAGTTCGTTAGAGTAAATAAAAAAACAACCTAGGTCCAAACACAAATTCCAAGTAACATTGACCTTCAATATGATAGATATACATTGATTTTAAGCTCTTACAAATAATTTCATAATTCACCCCTCATAATTCACTCTCCCCCTGAGTTCGTGAACTCCAGTTGACCAATTTTCAAAAGCTTGGCAAACCAGTCAATTGCATTACAGTTAGTCTATTTAGCTGAAGCATTTTTTGAAAGCGACTTACAATTAGCTAATTCAACAATGAAGCTATAACCTAGAAAGGGACAATTATTCGAATAGATAGAATTCATCACGAAAACAAACTGCTTCAAGTGCGACAATATCCAAACAACAGAATGATAGCAGATTGTATTTTTTTGGATGGGCCAAGATGAAGGGTGAACAGACGAGTCTTCTTGTTCAGCTTAGACAGCTTTTCCTTTTTAACTATAGACTATAAAACACAATAATCACAAAGGCTTCCAGATCTCGGCTTGATGGGGTTTGCAAAGCACGATTTCTGAAAAGAAAGCCTCTTCTCTTCCACCTCGCCTTCAGAATGTTAACCGTATTGTAATCCTAACATATTTGTAGTTATCCTTCATTTCTTTTTTTTGGTCCTTTGCCTCGCATACAAACCTGCACATCCATATTAGGTACATCATTTGAGAAATCATTCACAACTACTAATCTTAATTCCATTACCTTTCGTCTTTCCAATCTCCCTCCATCTCTCTGACGGCGTTTGCTGCACGATCCACCAACTCACATCAAAACAAACACAAACAACACACACACACACACACACACACGCACCATCCCTTCATCCCTCCGGCGCTGAATCCGGCCCTCGGCAGTTTGACTGCGACGGCGACGGCAAGATCACCCCTGATGAGCTGAAGGAGGCGATGAAGGGCCTCCTGGGGGAGAAACTGAAGAAGGGGGAGCTGGAGGAGATCCTGGCGGACATCGACCTCAACAAGGATGGCAACATCGACTTTGACGGTGAGTCTCACCCCGGGGGGAGAGGGGTCAGGGGTCATGGTGGGGATCTGGTTAAATAAGGTTAATTTTTGGGGCGCCCGGTGGTTCACCTGGGTAGAGCGCATTCCGCTAAGGCTCAGTCCTTACGGCAGCGACTCGGTTTCGATGCCTGCCCGTGGTCTTTGGCTGCATGTCCTACCCTCTCTCTCCCATACCTTCCTTTCTAACTCACTGTATCTTTATGAATTAAGCATAAAAATAAGTGGTCCATTTTATACAATACATAATCCCTAACCTAATGCGCTCTTAATCCAAGTATGATGTCAAATAGGGAGGGTCCTCCTTAGCAAAGGAAACCGCATCATTAGGAAAGACTTTAGCGCCTTAAATGTGGCTGAGGTTGAAGGTTACGTCCCTCCCAGCAGATTTACATTTCTTCGAACCAACGAATCCCAGAGGGCCCTTGAGGGAAAGACGTGCTGTATCCATCCGGGTGGGGGAGCATGGCTGAACGCATTCGGAGCACACGCACACGATCCGTTCCTCAAAGTTGAAACCTCAAGCAAACCGCGGACGGGCAGTCGGGAATAGATATGACTGGGATCTAAATCTACAAAAAGGGCGATTTCCGCTAGGGAATAGGAGTGAGGGGACCAGGAGCTGAAGGAGAAGGGAAGGAGATTCTAATGAAGGAAACAGGGGATGGGCGGGGAGCAAGGTGACAATGAGGAAGACCAAGTCAGACGTATTGGAAAAGGCCTGGTCCAGCTGAATCAGTAGTACATTAAGCAGATCAATGTTCCTGCTGCACCCCCCAACTACACACAAACTCAACGCATTGGCAGCTCAAGGACTTGCTGGACTCACACACACACACACACACACACACACACACACACACACACACACACACACACACACACACACACACACACACACACACACACACACACACACACACACACACACGCAAACAGCTCATCAAAACAACAGCTATAGATACACACACAAAAAACAAGCACAAACACACACCTTGAAGACCGTACATGTGCACATATTTAAGCCCAACAGGAGTGCCACACACACACACAAACACACACACACGCATCAAAACAATGGCTATAGGATGACACAAGCCCCCCCCCCCCCCACACACCCACCCACCCACCCACCCACCCACCCACCCACCCACCCACCCACACACACACACACACACACACACACACACACACACACACACACACACACACACACACACACACACACACACACACACACACACCTGTAAGTTCGCAGCGTATTTAAGTATGTGGACTGACCCATTAAACACCCCACTTCCCTCTGTCTACCCACAATCTGATCAATTACAATTACTTGAGCCTTTGCCAATAGGCGTGTTATTGTCAGAAGGCATCCATAGACAGGCCCTCGACGACCCCTCCAACCAGCCTCCACACAGCCTAGCCTACATATTAGATTGTGCAATGGGCAACTGGACCCAGGGGCCTACTGGAACCCTTTACAAGGAAACGCCTGCGTGGTTGAACAGACTACTTAATGACATCTCCCCCAATGGGCTGTCTGTCTGATGCCTGTCTGTCTCTCTGTCTAGGGACAGACAGGCGTGCACCGTGAATGCCTCCGCTCTGAGACATCCATGGAGGCTCCTCACTTTTCATTACAATAGTTTTGTAACTTTTCCACTAACACTAACCCCAGGAGAAGAACAGCCTTACCTCTACACTTTCTAACGATAGGTCTAATTCAATTGATATTTATTTAATTGTCATTCTGAAATGTTGTGTCGGGGGTTTTTGTGGGTAAAAATTCTCTTTGAACGGTGCTTCAGAAACAAAGTGTCTTTCTGCCCACCACATAAACGTAGCTTTTGAAATTATATTAGGAACAGTGAAAGCTTAGACCTACTGCACAAAGCTAGGCTACTTCAACGATAAGAGTCAACCGCACAAAAGAGGATGTGATGAGTCACAACAGCAGCTGCGGGCTTAAATGCAGATGAAACAGGTGGAAAATGATAATGAATAAATATGAAACAAGATAAAGAGGAGGTATAAAATAGTTTTTTATCATAATCTGGCACTACTTATAGCATGATAAAACATTGTGCAGGTTCAGTAAAGTCATTGGCAAGGAGAAAAGACAACGAGAAACTTTCTTTGTAAACAGCAATACATCTGAATAGTCAATCCGTTGGTCGAGCCTTGGCTCCGGGTTAGGAAACGACTAAAAACGATCCGTGCCCGTGGGGCCTGTCTGATGCATTACTAAAGAGAGCATCCTCAAGAGGGGTCCCTGGCGGGCCTCGTGCCACTGGATTAGGCCTTGAATTTACAGTCGGTCCGTTGAGCCGATCAATGAAGTCATCCCTTAAAGATCCACCGGAACATTATTTCACTGAGTCGTAGGAAGAAGGCAATATTGATTGGAGACCTAAATGGCCCGCAGCTACCCATAATCACTGTCGTCAAGTGACTGAAAACACCGCTAACGACTCGCCTTGATTGACAGCAGATTGCTGGGGAAAGTGAGGACTAAACTTCCTCGTTCGAACAGACGCTGAACGTCTCATACCTAGCCTGTCCATAAAAGAACAAAACAGTTTGTACGTTGAACGCCAATTGGATTGTGTGCTTTGCCTATGTGCTTCAATTAACAAAACAAGAATAAAAACCGGACCAAATTCAAAATGTTCAACTTTAATGCATGTTTGGGGCAAAGTTTAGCCGTTTCCCATTCATATAATGACTATAAGCTTACTTTATACTATCTTAATGACAAGCCATTGAATGACAATGAATAATCGAACAAGCTGGCCCTCTGCACTCCCCCTACTCACCTGTTTCTGTAGAACTGAACTTTCATCAAAGCAAACGAAACCTAGACTAGATGACGTGAATAAAGCCGGGACATAACAAGGGTGCACTTGCCAAGATGTATTTTACCGTGGATCCCAGCCTCGCCCGCCGGAGAGAACAATATACTCGAAAACAAATCTACCTTCCTCTGTAAGCAATTTTGAGCAGGTTAATTCAATATAGAATGTAATACGCCTACATTATTGTTTTCTAGCGGACTGGCCAATCGATTGCAGCCTATTAGTTTAAGTACATGTAACTGGGTTTATTATAATATTATGGATTGGTATTTGGTACCATTGTTACTTGTCCAAACAGAGCTAGGAATAGGTTGTCTATTTTTCTGTCATTATTATTGAGGTATGCTGTTAATTCTGTGCAACCCTTATCTTTCTCCTGCAGAATTTGTCATGATGCTGTCTGCGAGGTAAACAGAGGGACGCAAGCCCGCAACGCTTTGGAAGAACACAAGTGAATGAATGCAACTTTAGTAGTTGTTCCATTTGTGATGCAGTATATGTTGCACTACTGTTTGCTCCAAAGTATTATTGTATACATTTAGTAACATAATTGCTGCTACATTGAACATGGTGGGGCATCAATAAATCGTAATGCGCTACTTTAGCGCCCCTAAAAGGCTGCAGACAGAACTGCTATCTCTTGTTACTGTAAATAAACAACTATAATACGTGCGTTGAAAAAGAAGTGCATTTATTATTGGACACATAACTGAATTAGTGTTTAAATGGTAATACCTTTTAAGGGCATTCTCAATTTGCCTCCTTTGGATCTTAAATAACTACCATCAAGTCAAGAGGGACTTGGTTCAAATCACTCTCATCCTTCGTCTACAACAAAGTGTTTAGACCGTAAGAGACAGCTCAGTGCTACTTTTCCGTATGCCACTGTATGAATGTGCGTTTTAACATAATTATTGTAGTCAACATTACCAACAAAGATTGCTGAATCTTTGGGAGCGGATACACACATGAGATAAATAAAATACAACAATAGCAACACTCAACTCTAATCTCCACACTGAAAGAAAACGAATCACGCTCAATGACTAGCATAGTGGAACAGGCCTAGGCTACCAACATCATTTGACGAACGACATTTGGAAGCAGGGGATGAACTGGAAGAAAGAACATTTGTGTAATTTGAGGCTGATTGTGTCCGTATTGGATTTAAAGTGGGAAACAAAATGTGCATCTTGTTCCACACAATTGGAAGAAAAGCAATATGAATGAATAAATGAGGCCTTATGGCCTCGTTTCATTCAAGCATTGCCCAGCGACTCTCGTCCACGTTGACATGCAGGACTAGATGTGAAGGGTGCCGTGTAAATAAAAAAGTGGAAAAGAACAGTGTGACTTAAAATTTCAAAATAACCATGTATGGACTTTCTTTAAGCTCAGACTATACATCAGGCTGGATTCGGCACAAATAATTTCCATATCATAAAACATCATTGATCTCTTACTAAATCTTCTTTCCTTTTTCGTATCAAATCATCAACACTTAATTTCCAACCTCCAAAATTCAAAAGAATTGTCTATGTAACCTGCGTGTTCATTTGTTTACAATTCATTATAAAGCACTCTATGGCCGTGGGATTGGTTAAAATCGACAAAGGAGGAGGAAGGCAGCGTTGCAAGGACAGCCAAGGTTAAATCAACACATGTGTTGTCTCGGTGGGGGTGATGGTGTCCCTGAGATTTCTCTGCCCTCAATCCAGGCTTCTTCTGTCTGGTGTCGTGTCACATTTCCAGAGCAGCGATTGTTCAGTCTTTTAAATAAGTGCCAACGTGGTTTTCCCAACCATTAACGGAAAAGTTCACATTCTGCGTCGGAAGCCAGCGTACGAGTGTTTAAAACAACAGGAAGCACGTTGCTCGAGGTAAGCAGCAAAAACAACAAATTAAGTCATTTGGCAACTGGTAGATAAGTAGGTTAGATGGATGTGCCTTGGGAGGGAGAGGAGATGGAGTATGAGGAGAGGAGAGGAGGAGGACATGGAGAACGAGGAGAATGAGGAGAGGGAGAATGAGGAGAGGAGGAGGTCATGGAGAACGAGGAGAATGAGGAGAGGAGGAGATGGAGAATGAGGGGATGAAGAATGAGGAGAGGAGGAGGAGATGGAGAATGAGGGGATGAGGAAAGAGGAGAGGAGGAGGTCATGGAGAACACAGAAAGGAGGAGATGGAGAATGAGGGGATGAAGAATGAGGAGAGGAGGAGGAGATGGAGAATGAGGACAATAAGGAGAATGAGGAGAGATGGAGAATTAGGAGAAGGGGATGGAGAATGAGGAAAGGAGGTGGAGATGGAAATGAGGGGAGGAGGAGATGGAGAATGAAGGAGAGAATGAGGAGAGGAGGAGGAGATGGAGAATGAGAAGAGGAGGAGGGGATGGAGAATGAGGAGAGAATGAGGAGAGGAGGAGGAGATGGAGAATGAGGAGAAGAGATGGAGAATGAGTTGAGGAAAGGAGAGGAGGAGATGGAGAATGAGGAGAGGAGGAGGGGGAGATGGATTGGGAGAATGAGGAGAGGAGGAGGGGGAGATGGAGTGGGGGAATGAGGAGAGGAGGAGGAGTGGCAGGTGAAGGAGTGGGGAGACTGAGGAGAGGAGAAGGAGTGGGAGAACGAGGAGAGGAGAGAGGGGAGGCTGAGGATTAGGGGAGAAGAAGGAGGAGATGAAAGGAGCAGGGCGAGAAAATGAGGAAGAGAAAAGGAGACGAGGATGAGCTGGCGCATATGGGAAGAAGAAGAGGAGGGGAGGAAGGGGAGTGGAGAGGAGGAGTCTTTAGGGGAGGAGAAGGAGGAGCACGTGGAGGAGCGTTGCGCTCTAGTCGTCGGGGACGCTCTGCAGGTAGGTGAGGATGTGCTGGATCTTCTGCAGCCGCTCCCGGAGGCTGGTCATGGCCAGGACCGAGAGCTGGTGGCGCGGGTCGATGGGCAGCACGGCCAGGAGCCACCAGCAGCAGGCGGGACCGTTGGGGGTCGCCTGGAGAAGGAGGAGGAGAATGAGGAGAATGAGGAGAAGGATTTAGGGTCAGTACACAAGACCTACACAAAAGCCCAGTTGTCACGTTTACTTTTTAATTGATGCAATAATGAGTCGCTCAAAGGTAATGATACGGAGGTTATCGACCAATGTGTTTAATGGACTGAAGATTAGACGGAGAAACACCGCGCTTCAATGGACCTAACAGCAACTCCAATTCTAGTGCCCGAGTTTGCTTGTTGGACGTGTGGGTTTGTGTGAATGTAAGGGCCTGGCTTTAGTGTGTTGTGTCTACCTGTGACAGCGAGCGTGCATGCGTGTGCCTTAGGAGGCAATAAGTCGCACAAGGATTAGCCAGGGGAACAAGGACCAATCATATTCTTAACCTGGGCTGACCTCAGGAGACTCCGCCCCCTGCCTGACATCAGCTCTAAATAGTGTGTTCTTGAATCCTTCCGAGCAGCTTTCTTGCGGCATTTCTTGGAGGCACGCCCCCTTTTTGTCTTCATCTCTCGGAATTCTGAGAGTAGACCGAGAGCAGTGATGACGCTCTCAACAAAAAGGGCTGCGCCCGTAAAGAGATTTATTTTCTTTGTATTTGTACCACATTGGTCATTTATAATGTTCTTAAACACTTGATAACATTGCTACTTTATTCTGGTAACCGATTTATGCATTGCACGGTCTTGCTGAGCGTACAATACAATGTCAAGTTGTGTTTTTCGTTTTCGGGCTGGCTTGCTAAAGAGGATATTGTATCTAAAAATAAAAAACGACCAATTTCATGACACAATCACAAAGACGAACGGGAACGCTATAAATGCTCGGAGACTGGAAATGACGTCAGAAGTGCAACTCGGAAGGCTGGCGTCCGAGGATTAAGGAACACACCTTAAGCCCTTTGATTTAAGACCAGGGCAGGGTCACGACCACACCACTACAGGAATGGAGGATTAAACCCCCAATGACTCCGGTGGTCCATTATCATTCAGATTCCTCATTCTGAAACATTTCTTTGCCCAATTTCTAGAGGCATTGGGAGGTTAAGCTCAGAACAGTTTGCAGCAACTCAACAACCTTTATATATATTTAAAGAAGGTAGAGACACACTTTAAGGCCCATTCTAGAACCTTGTCCTCACCTTTCCCATCTCTTAACTGAATGATAACTAAACATGGTTAACACACTGCAGAACCCGGATCACACACATTGTGGGATAGAGGATGGGGAGGGTGGGGGGTGAACCGTACCTGGATGTCGGCCTCGCGGGCAGGCATAGGTCCGAAGTGCTGGAGGATCTGGTTGTGGAAGCGCACCTTGAGGTTCTGGAACCACCTGACCGCCTGGTCGTACACGCCGTCATGGAGCCGCTGCAGCCGGACCAGCTCCTCGCCGTCCTCTACCTGGGGGAGGAACACCTGTTAGCTCCACCCATCCACAGAGCCCCTCCTACTCACAGAGCTCATTCATAGCTCCACCCACTCAGAGACCCTCATTCATATAGCTTCTCCCACTCAGAGCCCCTTTCATTCATATGGCTCCTCCCACTCAGAGCCCCTCTCATTCATATAGCTCCTCCCACTCAGCCCCACTCATTCACATGGCTCCTCCCACTCAGAGCCCCTCTCATTCATTTAGCTCCTCCCACTCATTCACATAGCTCCTCCCACTCAGAGCCCCTCTCATTCATATAGCTCCTCCCCCTCCTAGAGCCCCTCTCATTCATATAGCTCCTCCCACTCAGATCCCCTCCTTCATATAGCTCTTCCCACTCCTAGAGCCCCTCTCTTTCATATAGCTCCTCCCAATACTAGAGCCCCTCTCATTCATATAGCTCCTCCCCCTCCAAGAGCCCCTCTCATTCATATAGCTCCTCCCACTCAGATCCCCTCCTTCATATAGCTCTTCCCACTCCTAGAGCCCCCCTCTTTCATATAGCTCCTCCCAATCCTAGAGCCCCTCTCATTCATATAGCTCCTCCCACTCCTAGAGCCCCTTACATAGACAGCCCCGCCCCCTCATAGAGCTGCTCCCATCACCAGGGCTCTTCCGACCAGGGCTTACCCGGGTGTCCTCCAGGTGCTCGATGTCCGCAATGCTGTAGCCGTCCCGCATTCCCCGGGACAACACCCGGAACCGCTTCCCCCCGATGGTGTCCACCACGGAGCGGCCGTCGGGGAGGAAGTGGACGCTCCGGATGATCAGCATGCAGCCGTGGTCCACGAACCTCGAGGCGGAACAGGGTTGTTTAGGTAGGTCCCGGTGAGACACCAGGAGTACTTAACGCTGTTGTAGCGCAGATTGTTACCATTTAAAGCTGCTGTCCGTCACTTTGTTACTACTTAAAGCTGCTGTAGGTCCTGGTGATACACCGCAGAGTACATAAAGCTGTAGGTAACATTGTTACACCGGGAGGAATACTGCTATACGACATATTGTTACTACTTAAAGCTGCTTTACGTCACATTGTTACACCAGGGGAATACTTAAAAAAATAAAAATAATAATAATTGTTAGCCAATATTATCACTTTAAAAACATGATATTAACTAACTCTTTGGAATACTTTCAGGAAAACTTCAGAAACCTTTTTTACTTGTGATGTAAATCCAGGGGCTTTTCCCCTCATAATTTAACATTATTTGGTTCAATGCGTACTGAAGCCTTGGCACATGAAGAACACTACTTGCATGTGAGGAAGATCGTATAAACGGTCTCTAACTTTAGCCGACCACCTTAAATCCAAGCAGCACAGCGCGTTCCTAATCCAACCAGAACAAATGAATGCATAAAAAAACACCCCTGATATCTTGATCTACAACAAGGAACACCAGCCGCTCTCTATATCCCCTGAAAAGTCTCTTCATAACAACACCGAGAAGAGGGGAGCAAAACTGAGCCAGAGAGGACCGGCAGGTCATCCTGACCCGAAGGAGGGCAGGAAGACACCCACCGCACGCATGCGTGCGTGCTTGCGAGAATCCCTGTTGATGTGCGCACGTACATTTGTGTTTGAGAGTTGGTGTGCGCATGTTTTTGTGTGTGTGTGCGTCTGGGTCCACGTTTGCCTACCCTTGGGTGGGGTCACTGATGCACATGCCAAACTGGCGCGTGCCGGTGTCCATGCAGCGGCGGATCATCAGGCGGTAGCGGGGCTCGAACACGTGCAGCGGACACGGCACCGTGGGGTAGGCCATGGTGCACACGAAGATAGGCACGCTGCGGGTCAGGCTGCCACACACACACACACACACACACACACACACACACACACACAACGGGTCAGGTCACGTGACACCACACACCACTTCATTGATCTACCGTATACATCACATTTCAGGATAACGCAAATAATTACAGATAGAGCTCAAATACACAATACATGTCCAATAAGATGAGGTCAGAATACATAGCATGAAACCTAATAATAAGCGGACGGAAAATAAGGGTGTCACAGCAGCAGAAATACAGGACGGAATTATAACAAATATCACGTATTTAATATGACAAAATGCCAAGAATTAGTAATGAGGCTGAAACTGATTTTGCTCGAGAGGTAGGAATGTAAAGTAGGAAAAATGAACCTAAAAAGGGTAAGAATGAGAGTGGAAGAAGGGGGATGTAACAGATCAGTGAGGAGGAGAGAAGGTGAGGAGGAGAGGAGGTAAGAAGGTGCAGAGAGGAAGTGACAGGGTCAGCAGGTTGGTGGGATGGTGGGGAGAGAGAGAAGGCAAGAAGATTAGACGTTGAGGAAGAGAGAGGTTGAGGAGTTCAACGGGGTGGTCAGGAGGCCAGGAGAAAAGCAGCTCAGAAGATAAGGAGACGTGAGGAGGTGACTCACTCGGACAGCTCCTGCGTCTCCTCGAGGTTGGTCTTGCTCCTCTCCTTGTGCTCCTCCCCCAGCCGCTCCCTGATGAGGTCATCCAGCACCCGGGTCACAACGTACTTCCTGCACGCCAGGTACTGGAGCGGGGGAGAGAGAGGGAGTGAGGTGGAGAGAGAAAGAGGGGAGAAATCTCAGATGTATATAAATTGACTGCCTTTATACAGCACTTCCCTAACCAGTGGCAGCTCAAAGCGCTTTATAACATTGCCTATCAATCACCCATTCCTTCACACATTCACACACCGACGGCGGAGTCTATCCATGCCAGGCCACAGCCACCTCGTCGGGAGCAGTTAGGGTTAGGTGTCTTGCTCCTTGACACCTCGACAGCTAGGAGGAGACGGGGGATCAGACTAGCCGGTGTGAATTTCGTTAACGAAAAATATGACGGAAAATGTTCGTCAACTACCTTTTTTCCGTGACTAAGACGAGACGTTGACGAGCTAAAAATAGATCTTTGATAAAAACTATGACGAAATGTAATTTTTGTTTTCGTTGACGAGACGGGACTAATATGTCCAATCATTACCCTCCCGTAAGGTTGTTATGCAACTGTTCACTCCTCCAGTAAATAGGACGGACCTTAGCTACGACTTAGCAACGGGAGGTATAGTCCACTCAGCTATGAGCTAACGTTATGCATTGTACATATTTATAATTCGAAATTCTTCCCAGTTTTATTCCACAGATACTAGGATAGCATATAACCGCGTTGTCTGATTAGTATAATTCATTTTTCACAATTGACCAGCTCTCGTTTTGAGGAAAATCACCGCGCCATTCGTTTCAATGGGAATCGCCACGGTCTATATACTTTTCAACATAAGGTGGACTTTGAAATTCGTCCCAGCCTTTATACCCAAGATACTATAGGGTCTATAGCATATAACCGCAATTTCTGATTACAGTTTAATGCATTTTTGACAATTTACCAGCTATCGTTTTGGTTCTACACAAACCAAATTAACAAGGGGAAATCCTATGCCACACAAACCTTTTATAGAAAATGAACTATTTTGTTGCGAATTGATTTGTGAGTTTGCTTTACCAATGATGTAAGTAATATTGAGAATAGATTGTCTTTATATAAAAATAAAAAAAAACTGACGTTGACAAACTTTTCCTTTTAGTACCCCAGGGGAATGCATGAACGCCTCGACCTGTTTCGATTGGTAGTGATTTTCACCTCTTGAAATTAATTTATTTTAATTTTGAAAGAAACAACACGTGGAAGCAATGAAGAACGCCATCTCTCGTTCGGGTTGTTTAGAACTGAAAATCCGGTTGCTAGGAAAACGTAACGTTTTCACTTTAGTACTCTATTTGAGTGGAACAACTTAGCAGGTGTCCATATATATAGGGTTAGCCTAATTGAACTAGTTTAAAAAAGGTAATGACTAAAGTAATGACTAAAAGTTGACTAAAATGTAAGGACTTTTCGTTGACTAAAACTAGACTAAAACTACAAAGGAAAAGAATGACTAAAATGTGACTAAATCTAATAAGCATTTTCGTCAAAAGACTAAATCTAAAATAGCTGACAAAATTAACAATGAGACTAGCACTCTTCCAGTTACCAGCCGACCCGCTCTACCTCCACACAAGCCGAGGGTCTTACCTCCTTCAGGCTCTCCTTGCAGAGGGGACACTGGGGCGTGTGGTCCAGGCAGCGCTCCAGACAGCTCTTACAGAAGGTGTGTCCGCAGGGCGTGGTGACGGGCTCGTAGAACAATCTGTAGACCAGGGGAGCGCACCACTGTCATGTGGTCGTAGGAAACCATACGTACAGGGGGACGCACTGCTGGAACACAGCTATGGATGAAGCGACATGCTCGGCACGAGGCACGGGCGTGTAAAACACCCGGCGTTGGCTTGTTGAATGGAAGCCACGGGGGCCATTCTGGTCTCAAATAGAAAAGGACCACCCAACGATAGGTAGCCAGCTGGCTGACCTTGGGCATTATTTAAGGGGCTGTAGTTAAGGTTGGAGTACCATCATTTGAATTTGCCATAACATAACCATCCGTCAGCAATTAGCGAGTGAAATGGGCCACGAGAATATCTGTTTCCAATTGCCTGCCTCTGTGTGAGGTTGCTCAGACTTAGCACTGCTCACGGCCCCGTTCTGAGAGGACTCATTTCCTGGAGTCAAATCGTACTCTTTAGAACCGTTATTGATTGAACACCGGAATGTAAAATATTGGTCAATGTTTTGCAAGGACCTATTTGTGACTGTCCTCAGCCTATCTTGTAAATTGCTTTGGATTAACTTCATCTGCTGACTTAAATGCGGAGAGAGCCTTCAACCCTCCCCCCAGGGATAAGTGGTCCCTTTATTGACTTGTGTTCTGTGTGAGCTCCCCGGGCTCTCACCTGATGCAGAGGGCACACTCCAGGTCACTGGACTTGGGCTGGCCCTGGGGGATCGACCTCCTGGCCGGGGAGCAGGAGGACACCTGGCCCCGGGGCGCCTCACTCTGCTCACCTACAGCGAGACGGAGGGAAAAACAAAGACACAGGAACACGCCGTCACCCCAGGAGGAAGGCAGCGTCTCAACATGGTTACCGAGACCACCGAAGGAACCATAGTA
This sequence comes from Gadus chalcogrammus, assembly GCF_026213295.1. NCBI lineage: Eukaryota > Metazoa > Chordata > Actinopteri > Gadiformes > Gadidae > Gadus > Gadus chalcogrammus. The sequence goes on along the minus strand of NC_079414.1, from coordinate 12,069,965 downwards.
GCGGGTTATTGATTTGTTTGAGCAAACATTGAACAGTGAAAGAACCAGTGTCATATCCAGAAGATACCTGTATACTGTAATGCCATGCATTGAGAGTCACTAAACCATTCACAAACGACCAATTATCTACCATCTATCATACAGTGGTTCAATGTTGACATGTTGCATTACACATCGACATTCAGTTAAGCTTTATATATGCAAGATCAACAATGAGTAGGTGAGAATACTCACTGGCCTCCAGGTATAGGGTTCTGGGTGTTTCAGTTTAAACAGTACCTCTATCCTGAATCCTGACCTTCTATTTAGCTGTAGTTTAGAACTGAATTTGTGTGTCATCTCTGACCAGCAGTTCCTAGACATTTGAGCTAGACGCATGTTGTCTGAACGGCGTCTGAACGCTGACCGCTGTACGCTAGCGGGTCACGAGTGTCTGCCCCCGCCCACACGGACCTCCTTGTCTCTTCTGCTTGCTCCCCCCGACGCTCCGCAGCCCTGGCCCCGCCCCCGACACCGACAGCTTCCTCTTCAGCAGGCCGGCCCGGTCCTGGTCCCCCAGCTGGGGGGCGGACCACACGCGCTTCAGCCCCTCCCCCCCGAGGCCGGCCGCGTGGCCGCAGAGCGAGTTGGTCCGGCTCAGAGCGGCACGCTCCACGCTCTCCGGCGGCTCGTCAGTCTAGAGGAGAGGTACGGCGGGAATAATGTGTTAGGAATACAAAGGAATACTCCCTCAAACAATAATGTGTTAGGAATACAAAGGAATACTCCCTCAAACATTCACTCAAACAATAATGTGTTAGGAACATCAAATGAATATTCACTCAAACAATAAGGGTTTAGGAACATCAAATGAATATTCACTCAAACAATAAGGGTTCAGGAACATCAAATGAATATTCACTCAAACATTCACTCAAACAATAAGGGTCTAGGAACATCAAATGAATATATATCCACCGTGTGGTTTGGCAATATATATATATGCTTGAGCACGATGCTCTAACCCTTTACGGCTCAGTATCTAGAACCGTTTCACTTAAAGACACTTTCGATAATAGTGTCTGCTAAATGTCTAATCAATTCTAGACTTGACATTAAAACCGTTGACTCGTGATACGACTAAACAGATAAAGGTGGACCAATTGGATGTCCGACCTTCTCTGTGGCGTTGTGCAGCGAGGCAGCGCGGGTCAGGTGACAGGGGTTCGCCGGGCCGGTTCGCTCCGGCTCGTTGTGCGTTCCGCTAGAGTCGGCGTCGGAGGTGGCGTTGGCGAGGGTTTTGGCGCGGATGTGTGGCGAGGCGTGGCTCTGCGTGGTCGCCCTCAGGCCCTCCTTCACCGTCTCCCCGGCCGGAGAGAGCAGGTCACACAGGATCTGTCGACCGAAGAAGGACGGCGTAAACACCCAGGACATACCTTTGTTTAAAAATGGCGTGCCTCAAAATGGAGACCGGGCCGTGATAAAGGAATGAGATGCAGAGGTCAACGTGATCATTGAAGGGGAAATGGATGTAATTGAACACATTCCGGATAGTTAACAGTCCTATCCCTCTCCGGGGAAGGGACAGGGTTCGATCCCCAGTGTCTGCAGTCATAATGGATCTAATATGTAATGACTAACAAAAAAACTGAATGCTGCGACATTTAACAACTGAAGAGAAATCAAATTGAACGGTTTGACGAAATACTGTTAACAAAACAAACTTGCCCTGAGGTAAAAGCCTTAACAGAAACAGGAATGTTATGGGTTGTCTGCTCCAAGCACTACACACAAATTGCTTCCCTGCAGGCAACAACAGACTCAACACGCGGGGGCCAAGCTAATGTTCCGCTAAGACGGCTTGCAAGGCGTACGTCTAATCACAGGATTGACATATTGACCCATCCATTCTTTTTTCGTATTTGTGTTGATACTTGTTTGCCCACATTGAGATGTTCTCCAGCGGATAAGGATAGAAATGAGCACATGCTTATCCTCCAATGATAAGATTGAGAAACACAAAAACATCAACAGCTCGATAAGAAGGCCTCAACAACCTAGGGTCAGGAGGTAGTCGTTTCCTTGTGTGCGGGTGTCCTTTAATAAAGCCCAATAAATTTGAAAGCATATTTAATCTCTGATCAAAAGTTGCATGGGCTGCAGTTGTCAAAGTTAACGACATTTATATGCTATTTAGTAAGTTTAAAATAATGATAATTAAAGAGGGAATTCATCTACTGTCGCAGCAACAGGTTTTGAATGTAATTTTAAACTTTAAAATCGGGCAGACGGGCAGCCTTTACAGTGACCCTACACACAGTATAGGCTTAGGCCTCATCACAGCAGGCAAAAAGTATGACATTTGGCATCCTTCATTTCCATTGCCAGATCAAGCTTGTTCATAGAACATACATCTCTTCATGTTCTATTTATGTAAAAATGTTGTTCCTCAAAACGTGAATGACGTTTTTGTGCGACTCTTTACAGAGTGCAACTACAGCCGCTATGACTGGCTAACGGCTAGCACCGTTCAGAACAAGCTATTCTGCTGGCTATGTTTGCTGTTCAACATCATTGAGGGGACATGGAACAGCGCCGGATTTAGCAGCCTTAACAGCTTCACCAAGGCAGCTTTAAGACATCAGGCCATGGGTGATGGGTGAGTTTTACTTTGCACTGTGTAGGAGCGATAATGTTGTTGTGATACTAGTTTATAAAGCATTTTTTGTAATGGTTGGAAACACAAATATATTGTTGGAATTTGGGCATTAGGCTTAATGGTAATGCTGTGTGTGGATGTCGTTTAATAAGCATATTAAATGAACCCGTTCACTACTACTCCTGGGGGCTTAATATTCTGGCTGGAATAGCTGTTGTGAAATATGTGGCATAAAGGCCTACAGGCCTACCTGTATGTTTCATTTTTGTCAATGAACCGGAGGTGCACTTGTAATATTGTCGCTACTGAATCCGTTGAAGTTGCGAAAGCATCCGGTGAACATAACAATAACTGTGAACACTTGTTTTTCTGTCATGTGTGTGATGTGCAATCTGGTTGCAGAGTAACATAAGGAAAGATCTGATGGTGATGTTGCATTACTCTGGCTCTGCGGTAATGCAAAGTGGTGTGCGTGTGCGCTGTTGTTGTTGCTGAAGATCAACTGTCTTGTTGTGGATGTTATGCAGTAGCGCATATTGTGGCTGTGTTGGCTGTATCGGCACCTGATATGAAATTTGTGTGCATGTCTGATTGTTTGGGGGTTGGCCGTTGGTGGAATTCGTTACTGAAGGCCCTGACTTAAACACCACGGTATGCTACTGCTAATTTCCAATGAATACATATCTACCCTAGAATTTGTTGAATGATAATTATGAAACCCTTCTTTGTCATCGAGTTATCCATTATTGTTTTTGTTGTGCTTACTGAAAAGGTTCCTGAACCCTTTGGCTAGAGGTTCCCAGACACCAGTTAAAGGAAAGGGTTCAAAAAAGTGTTCAGAAATCATCTAAATGAATTTAATAAAAAGGATGATATCGTCATAGGAGATCATGTTCTGTTTTTTTCCGCCCTAATTTATTAGCTACGGGGCGAATTTCCAGGCACTAGAAAAGTCTTTCGGAGAAGTCACAAGGCCTGAATGACTGGCCTGATCAGAGCTAACATCCATACATGCTGACGTGTTGTATGAATATCGTGTCTGGCTGATATGCCCTGTGGCGAACTGGAAATTTGACCATAGGGAGCATTCCTAAAAGCAATGCCTAATGAGGTAGACAATTTGGTTTAGACTTTTTCCATGCATTGCTACAGTATTTGGATAACTGCTGATGAATATCTCTGATCAACCGTGGCGGTCCTGATACACAACTTGGAACCCATCATAGCATAACAGTACATATGAAGGCTTTCGTCCCTGTACAGTATTAGTGATCAGTAGGAGTAGGAGAATAAAATGGTTACAATGTAACGGTTGTAGTCCCAGCGTTCCCTCACCATTTCTACTTGGCTTCTGGCCCTGGTGAAGTTGTCGTCCATCGCCAGGCATTGGAGGAAGACCTGAAGGGACTCGTCCGTCTGTCCCATGGCGTGAAGCACCATGGCCTTCTGGAAGAATCCCTGGGGAGGGGGAGAGGAAGATCAGAGGAATCCATCAATCCATACCACTTTATCTATAGACCACATTGGGGACTGAAACTGCAATAAACAGTGCTGAATGTGGAAGAGCTGAGAGTATAGAATAGAATAGAAACATAATAGAAAACTTGTTTTTTTTATAAATTTGCAAGTCAAGGATATAACGCAAGTACACTTTAAACCTTCATTCATCTTAATTAGGAAATATGAAAAGGTATAAGAACTATTTTCTGCCTTGGCCTCAATCTTTTGACCTTTTGCTGACAGTTAGTCATGGCTTCTCTGAGGTGACATAACAGCTGAACAGAATCCCCACAGACGCAAGCTAGAAAGGTCCAGGCTGAGTGGGAGGCTGTTTTGTAACCTAGAAAGAAATTTTCCAGGCTGTCTTTTTCGACCATGGAGCAAGGGAGCACTCATTCCATTGATTAGTTTGTTGACTTCAAATGTTATTCAAATGAATAGCCTATTAGTAAAATGAACTAGGTAGCCTACATATAACTCCAGAGATTCTACTGAACGATTAACAGAGGGACTGGCTTACTTTAAAAGTTAGATTGAACCAGAATCTTAATACAGAGTCATGAAAATGACAAACAAATATCACCTGAGCTTTGGTGGAATTATTTAATAAACATTGATAGATGCATTTCTAATGTCAGCAGACAGTAATAAAAAGATAATCAATAAAAACACCAAGAATAACGACATCAAAAGACTACTACTACTACTGCTGCTAGTACTACCACTTTGCTGCCTGCTATGCGTAGGCATGATCATTTTGCTTTAAGAATCTACCTGAATGTGCTGCCACCATGTGGACACGTTTGGTAATGCTGGCGCATATTGATGACGTCATTCACCCGTGGTTCTATATAATGGTTCGGTTGGTCTTCGTGCATGCAGCTGAGCACATGGTACTGCTAAGTCTCTAATCGTTTGTGCCTTAGACACTTTTTGTAAGTACCTGATTACTTACTGCTTAATTACTGCTTTAGTAAGATATTCTGTTAAAGGCTAATTCTAGTTTCACTGTCTTGCATCATGTAAAACTACTTTCAGTAAGCTGTGTATCCTGTTTTACTCCTGCTATGTAACATTGACATAGGCATCCATTCTGTAGCGGTTGTTCAACATAAATGTACAAATCCCAAGAAGACTAAAGTAAATTTTACAAAAAAGTGAAGCGTTTTGGATTCATTGAAGGATTGAATGGTTATCTAGCTGTCAAGTTCTGTCCAAGAACGCAATGCGAGGGCAGCACAACCACTCTAATAAAGACAATGTATTCAAACAGGGACAGAATTCCACCAACCAGGAGTTAAGGAGAGGGCGGCAGCCATGCTCTGGGTCATTCCAGAAAGACCTACCTCTGCTGAGCGTCTTGCTGTGAGGCAGAATTCCGTGTCCTCCATGGCGAGACGGTACTGTTTGAGACCCGTGTACGCCTCCGCCCGACACAACCTCGCCGCGATTGCCACCTCCACCGACACCTCCTCGAAAGACCCAACCTCCACAGACGCCCCCTTCACCTCCACCGACGCCACCTCGGAACCTACAGCGAAGCAGAGGGATGAAGGAGGTGATTGATAAGATGTCAAAAAAACTAAGCCAATAATTTATTTTGAGACATGAGGTGATGTGACAATGAATAATGTTCCAGCCAGTTAAATAAATCTACAAACTCTTGTCGGATCAAACGGGTAGGCAAAAAACAAGTGATGCAAAGGAGTGGTACAGTTTAGTGTTGGGGTTTAGCCCAGTCGAAACAAAGGTTAGGGTTCGATGGGTGCAGTCTACCTGTAGGCCTCCATGAGTAGGATGCCCTAACCCCCTATGCTCCTAGATGAACAGTAGCTCTAAATCCAATAGCCTCTTCACACAAACACTTTAAGCTGGACAGTCTCCGGTTTATAACCGGAGGGACTGTACTGTATGTGTGAACGCTAATGTCAAAATACTTCCCTTTGGAGTTTACCCGGTCAGGCCCATAATGTAAAGTCTGGAGAATCTGAGAGCCAGAGAATCCACAACCAGAGTGTTGCTGACGTGTTGATGGTGTTTCTATTATTATTCTAGGTAGCTGTTTCTTTTCTCGCTTGTAGTTTGTGTTCTACTTTCCACTGGTATATACACACTTGTTGATATTGAGGGTAGGGATGGCGAAAATGTAAAATATTCTTGACCGGCCACCGAGCCTCATTAACCGGTTATTACCGGTTAACCGATCAGATAAAAATGTGCTATTTGAAATAACAGCCATTTCGAGCCGCGCCAGCCGCCTGCTATTTGGTAACTCTGCTTATCTCTCTCCCGTTCTGCCTCCGACACACACACACACCCGACTGAACTGGGAGGAGTTGTTTCGCGAATCAGCCTAGTTTCCGGTTGCGGTGAATCGCATCATGGAATGCACGCCATTGCACGGTTCTCAGCTGAGTCAGTCAGACTCAGTGCTACCGGAAACTCGACTGAACTGGGAGGAGTCGTTCGCGAATCGTTTGTTCGTTCAGCCTGGTTTCCGGTAGCGGTAAAACGCATCATGGAATGCACGCCATTGCACGGTTCTCAGCTGAGTCAGTCAGACTCAGTGGAGTTAGTGCTACCGGAAACTCGTTCGTTCGTTGAATCGAGTTTCCGGTGAACGAGAGAAACAAACCGGATCGGTTCGTTCGTCCTAAAGACTCGTTCATAGGAACCGGTTCGCGAACGAGCCAACACTACTGTTCATTTAAGAAAATGAATGCTCCGAAGAGACGCCGCTTGTTTAGTTTGGAGGAGACGGAAAAATTGAGGGTGAGGGATAATTATTTTTACTTCACACAAAAATATATCTTGGAATGAGATGGCTAACTAGTGTTATAGCGTTAAGTCTACTCTCCTAATAATTTAGAGATAATTTTCTCCGCCGCTCGCATGCGGTAATAATTAAGACGGTAGAGACGCGGTGTCCGTCCAACTTCCAATAAGTCACCACATCTTATCATCTTTTTTATTTATTCTTTAACCGACAAGCGACAATTTTAATCGGTTAACGTTGATTTCAAATCATCGGTTAACATCCCTAATTGAGGGTACGTCTAAATAAATGCGCCATTGATTTCATCGCAAAAAGAGTCTGCCTTCCGGAGTTGGTAGCCTCACCCGCAACCTTTTGTGTTGTAAGCAAAACAGACAAAATATTGCAATAAATAAAACGAAAAAATAATTGTGCAACATCCATCTTGCAACACTAGGCTGCATACACTCTGTGTCATGCCCTGCCTCCTATAGGTTCTGCCCAGGCGCCACTCCTCGCCCAAGTATCAAGAGTATCTCCAACATGTGTGTTCATGTGTGCAAGGCCTACAAGTCATAATGGGACAAAAAGTCATGCTTGAAATTGAATCAATATTCAGGTATAGAGAAATAAAGATACTTTTTTCTTCCGTCTTTGTGTATGCAAGGAGAATATTCTTGATGACAATGCAACCTGTTTAAGGTTCTGCATAACCCTCTGACTTTATGGTAGAGTTAAAGACATTTATGTAAATAAAGTCCATAAACTGGGATTACCAATTTGGCCAGGCTATGCTATAAGAGCACTATGTTGATTTTGCACAGAAACAAAAACAAGCTTTAATTATGGAGCTAATATATTCCTTTACTAGATTTCATTCTTAGCATTCAGTTAACAAAATTGGTCGAAGTAAAGCGTAAAGTAAACCCTAACCCTATTTCAAAAAATGAATTAACTCGCTTTTATGTGTAAGGACACGAGGTGAGACATCAACTGGAACAGCGTGCAACACGTGTTACACGTTATGTCACTAAAGGGGCTATGACATAACGCATTTTCACATGAATTATCTAACTCCACACAGACTTTGACAACCATAAAAATACTCTTGTTATTTGGTGGTCCTAGACGTGTGGGGGGGGGGTGATGGGTACTATATTGCTTGAACCTAATGGTATTCCCATAGGCTTATTTTCACGTGGTTACGAAGATGGGGTATTCCAACCCTTCCAAAGAAAATCACAATTGAAGTTCTGGCAGGCCATTATTGTAGTCCGATTGAAGTAAAAGGTATACAGTCAAATATAAATGCTGATGTTCAATGATTTAAATGTCAGCAAAGTGAAGGTCCAATGATCTATGTCCAACGAGGTGATTTCATAAATAACTTGACTGACTGGATGTCAGCGTAGAGTCAGACCAACAATATTGGCCTAAGTATGTGCCAAGTGGATATAGTTCTAATGTGTAGGTCTTTATTGGTACAGCCCTACATAAAAGCCACTCAAGATTTCTTATAGCAAGTTATATGACACTGAACCAAAAATCTCAAGTCATCATTCCAATCATGCATCATCTACTGTATAATTCGACGGTGTTACTTCGTTGCCAGTAGCTTGAAACACAGTAGAGTGCATTCAGCTTTCAGTACATCTACACCTTTAAATCATCCCACTAGCATTTATTGAATGCATTTATAAACCCAAGGATTAGAATATTACAAAGTTACAAAACCTTTTCCAAGGTGTCACGATCAGCTTTATGCAACTGACACGTACTGCAGTGCGCATGCCTGGGTCGCAATCACACGAACTGCGCATGTCTTGGTCGCAACAATTAAGTAATCGTGTTGCACGGGCGTTACGTGATTGGAGAATGTTGGAAAGTAGCATTCCGTCAGAGATGATCCATGTAAACAAGTATATTTCAGGGCGTATTATAAGGCATATAATGATCTTCTCTGTTACAATGTAACATAAACAATGTCCTAGCAGGCTACGGTTGGTTCTACATATCCTCAAAAACTCACCTGGTTGTATAACGTCTGATGCCAGCGACACAGCCTCCTTAAAGCATCTCCTGGTGGTCAGTTCCTGGATTTCACATATTGTTTTATACGTTTTAAGATCCTCGGGGAAGAATTTGTCCAAGAGTCCACTAAGAATGACATTCACTTTGAGCTGCTGGTCGGGCGCGTGTGTCCAGTGCACTGGCTCTCCGCACAGCTTGCATTTGGAGAGTTGGCTGTGATCAGTACACCGCCTGCAGTACGAGTGTCCACACGACAGAGTCACCGGTTCACCGAGAAAACTATGACAACTGGGACAGTCAAACATAGGGATGTCCTCGCCTGACCCGGGTTCCTCCTCTGGCTCCGAGACGTTCCTCTTGAAGTTCCGCAGGACACAGTCCACAAAAGTGCTGAGCTGCTCCGGGCGCACCGCCCCGTCGCGCATGACCATGGTGTAGTAATCGATGGCTTCTTTGAGACGGTTCTCAGACGCCAAAGCATCGGCTTTCTGTAGAATAAGTTCCCGGTTGTCGATTTGATCTTCATCTTTCCACTCGCTCTCTGAGTCGGTCTCAATGAAGAATACGCCCTCTCCTTCGTCGTCCGAGGCGGTCTCCACCTCCGGCTGCTGAAGCGACATATTGAGATTGAATCTGTTATCCTATTATTGTAGACTAAATTGCGTCCCAGCTCCTATTTCTAAACATTTTTTTGAGGTGAAGATAGAGTGACTAGTGATACACACATAGCGGTGTGGTCAACCGTTGCTTACGTAAAATGCGGCCACGTGACGGAGAACGGGCCCGCTGATTGGCCAGGACGTCTTGGTTACAAAACCTGTGTTAGGGAAGTTTCATAACCGCGGAACAAGCACTGGTACGTGGATGTTGACGGTACTGCCAGCAGCTATGGTACAGGCAGAACACAGTTGTTGGTCACTGAATTGCATGACAGCATGACAATCACGGGGTCAAAGTAAAACATATAGCCTAATGCATGAGGGTGGCTAGCATACAGAGAATACACAGAAATGGAGCAACCATTGACCATAGTGCTAATTATTCAAGTGAGAGCATTAACCAGGTCTAAAACGAATAAATAATTGATCTAGGATTAATCCACTAGATACACAGAAAATACAGGTGTTACAATTAAAAAATGCATACAGTTCTTGCAACTTTATGCAACATGCTTTCAAATAGTTGTAATTTGCATTATGTAATTATGCAAGCGTTATATGCATTTCAATAACAGACCAGGTTAAAATAGCCTATATGCAGTGCTTATAGGTTGACTTGTTCTCAATAATTCTAGATGGATTCTAACAATCTGCTCTTTTCTTTTTTAAGAGTAGACTCCATGTTTTTGTATCAATAATGATTTGGGCAATTTTCAACACAGTTAGCAAAAACGATTGGTAAAATGCCGAGCGTTGAAGTTGAGCGCTTGAAATGTTTTGATGTGTAGTGTTATCTCTCCACCACTAGATGTCAGTGTTTAACCGTAAACGCCTCGTGAAGATTCCGGTTCAGGAGTTGAGCGACTCCTTGTGTCTACCGATAGCTAGAGAAATTAATTTAACCGCCAAATGTCCATCTCCTCATCTACGAATTTAACACATTGCTAATCAGTGTCTCTCCTTCAACTTCCAATATTGAGATTTCTAATAGCATAGTTATGAAACCATTCATTTACTCACAAAACATATTCACACCTGATTTACTGATACGGTCGAACTAGAGTTAGCTCTTCATCAGTGTGTGTTCCTTTTCCTCAACGACAGGCCTTAAGCAGCGGTGGTCCCCGTCCCCTAGTGGAGATCGCACATATCTGAAACATGTCAATGTTCCTGCCTACTTAAAGCTTGAGGTGCCATTGGAATTTCTTGTATCATGAGACCATGGGCCTGACTCGTGAAGGATGCATCCATGTTGTCACACACATCCATAGTGTAGTTATCATGTGATGACATTCCATTTCTGTTGCCACGGCGACGGCATGCAGGTGGTCCAGCGCAGTGTTCCTCTCTGCGTGAGGCCGCGTGACCCTCTCACCTCACCGCCGGCTGGTATTTGGCGCGGCGGTGGCACTTCTCGTGGTTAAACGCGACTACTCGCTCACTTCGTTAGGAGGTTAAGCTAAGGTCTCAGGGCTCTGTTGATGCTGCTAAAAATACACTTTTTCACAAACCCAACCACAGACACACACACACACACGCACACAAAACCATGACACACACACAAACATAACCATGTCCATGACACACACATAACCATGACAAACACACACACACACACATGTTTTTGCCCTAACCATTACACACACAACCATTACCCCAACTCTGAGACTCACCTGTAGTATCATAAGGTGCCATGATAGTTCCTAATAGGCAGCCCCTTACCAAGGTCTAATGATAACCAGCATTGGGTCACCTTCTCTGGTTTAAACCCTGTTCTGCCGAGGCGTGGGGTGTGAGATTCATGTTTTGTTGGCCCACTGTCTATGTCGGTGTAATAAGTACGTTAGGCTAACATAGCATGCTAGCGCATACACCTGTACACATGTACATACACTGCAGGTCTCTTCTCAAAAAGAGAAACTGAGGCCGCTGAAGAAGAAATCAAATACAAAACAAAACCCTTTCCAAATAACGGACCTCCAAGTCCGCGGTCCCGGGCCTCGCGACGTTAAAGACGTTGAAGAAGCTGAAGGTACTTTCCACACGGCCAAGGGCAGAGGGAGTGCAGGCAGGGACTTGAACACTAGAGCTAGATAAGGCACAGTGTGTATGTTCAGCGCTGGCACCGTACCACCGGAAAACCACAAACACCTCACACATACATACCCTTACCCCTCAGCCAATCGGACCCCCCTGACACCATGCACATACAGACGTGCCGAGTCCCATTCCCCACCTCCTGGGTGGCCAGATGTGTCCGCTTATTGTTGTCTCCGCGGCGACTGCACGTGGCTGGTTGGCACCCAGTGGGTTGCGCTGTGTGTGTCGTGTGTCTTTGTGTGTGTGTCTCCTGGCATTAGAGGGATTCTTATTGAGTGGGTGTACGATGGTGTGCTTGTGTGTGTGGGTGGGTGTCCATGCATGTGTGTGTGCATGGTCTGTGTTTGTGTGTTTGTGTGCATTTGTGCATACGTGTACTACCGTCTGTATGCATGCAACACACATACCAGGTCTGTTTTTTATCATCCAATTGACCTACCATGTTTGCCACATCCCATGAACTCCCTTGTGTGCGTGCGTTTGAGTGAGTGTGTGTCTATCTGTGATGTTTCTCCCACACAGAGACATCCCTGTTGGTGGATTAGAGGGTCCCTGTGTGGAGCCATTCCCCCAGGACAGAGCAGCCCCCAGCAGCTAGACTACTGACAGAGAAGCCCTCTTTTCCAGAGAGGATTCAATAAGACCTGGAAGGAGCAGCATGTACTATTCTTACAAATATACAGATTGTAAGTCGCTTTCGATAAAAGCGACTGCTAATTGCCCTAAATGTATATGTACTTTGGGACAGGCCTGGCTCTGTCTCTACAACTCTGCTGTACTGTCTTAAAGGTTTAATTACGCATGTCTCAAGCATGGGCACACACGCCACAAACGTGGTGTTATTTCAAGTTGTGTACTGGGTTTTAGTGGTATTGTCTTTGGTGTTATTTGAATCTTTGTGCTTGAAAATGCACTTAAAATGTCTTTGTTTAGGTAAAATCACCCTTCAGTCGGTTTCCAGTTGGTGGTTTAAAATGAATGTGGTTATGATGTTTATTAAATATAAATGTTCTCCTTGTTTTGTGGCCTCGTCTCCCAGACAAACCTGTAATGCCTGCCAATATAATCCATTAAAGTGCTTGATTGTTAGTTCCATGATTAACAGCCAGATAGAAAATGTTGGATTTGGCTTTTCCTTGTATCTGAAAGCCTTAAAATAATCAAAGCCTATTAAGCAATAGTCCGCCATGCTAGCCTAAAAACAATATTAATATGGTCTTTTGAAGTTTAAATATCTCTGCTCTTTATCCCAGACAAGAGATTAGTATCAACATAAGACAACAGTGTTTTTTTTAATACATTTAATAGTGCACTGTGATTAACCTGTACAGAAATAATATTAATAAAAAAGATAAAACATTTGTTCATTTCTGTAACATAGAACTTAACATTTACAATAAAATAAGATGGTATGATACAAAAAACAAAACATTTATCTGAGGTATAAATACATTTACTTTAAATTAACTGTCATTGTCATGCGTTACACTCTTTTGGTTGCGAGTGTTATCAATGTACATGATATGAACAATGGCTTAGTAAATTAATCACACAACGCACAAACTGGAAGCAGTGACGCCTCAGACTGGAATACACACATCAATCACAGGATAAAGGTTGTTATGAGGATTTAAATACTTCATGTGAACACTGACAAACATGACACGAGAAACAAGCTTACGCATAGATCCAATGTTCCTTCTTTTTTCAAAAGCAAAACTAACATTCCCAGTGCCCTCTCTTCCTTACAGTAAAACCTGTAAACCTGACACCTTTATAAAAGGACCGTCTCCCTGTGTGACCTGCCTCGTTCTTTCTTTAACGGCCAGCGTGAGATTTCCTTTGCAAGTTAACAGTGCATTCAGCTGTTTGTCATTTCCATATTCCCTATGAACAAAATACTAATGAAGGAATATTTTGTTTTGCACGAGATTATTTCCGTCTACAAACTACTTGAAATACGTGAGATTTGGCTGTGCTTATAACATCTGTGAGTTAATTTTCCTCACATTGTTATCATTGGTAACGCTGTGTTTTCTCTTCCAACATGTATCTACAATATTCTATATTCTATTTCCATTTCTCCATGTTTAGTCCCTCAGAATTTGTGGTCTTTGCTTTTACGTTTTCCTGATTGCATGGACGCAACTTTTGATTGGGCAAACATCGGGGCCCTCATTCACAAATATTTCTGTGACTACAAATACGACTACAACAATCGGTATTTAAAGGATCTGACAATTATGACGGAAACACAACAGACGAAAGACAAATGTAAGCTTTTCAGCTGCTCATCCTGTTTTGTGTGAATTTGCACGTGCAGATTACAACTGTTTGCCCCTTGGCAAATAAGGTCCATTCTTAAAACATTGCTTGTGATTTGTGAACCAGCCACCAATACTTTGTTTTCATTCTAACCACCTGCCGTCACCTAGCAACATCCTCTCTTTATTCTACATCCCATAATGGGCATCGGCAGCAAATGTGTGCCACCCCTCAATCGATCGATGATGTACGGTGTCTCTCTTTCACTCTCTCTCTCTAATCTATGCTTCGCTGAAACAGAAGAAGGGACGTATGGAACACAAGACAAGATACACAGATATTGTGGACTGTTTCAGAGTACTGTATCTACATGCTATACTGCACCTGGAAGACAGTGCAAGGAAAAGAAAATATATATTCATATATACGTGCATCCATTTGGCGACTTGAAACATATGCCTCAACAAACTCAATCATAAGCATGCTCGCTTCCACACACACACACACATACACATAAGATAAAATATCCCCCCTTTGCTTCTCAGAAGCAATAGCACCCTTTGGTCAAAGGTTTGAACCCTCACTTCCTGTGTCCGTGATGTCATATCCTGTGGCCCATATTTATTTCCCTCCAAGAAATATATCCGTCCTCCTCGGAACTTTCCACTGTATAAGTTCTTGAGAAGTTCCAGGATAAATTGTCCCTGGACGAAGAAAAGATATTTTGACGCACAGACAGATAAGTCCTTCAGTCCAAACAACAGGGGCGTTGCCTCCAGGGCTTTGAGGCAGGCTGTGCGTAGGCCCGTTTGGAGGGAAGAGATCTGGGCTCCTGTTTCACTTGTCCATCGGTACGGTGAAGGAGTCACGTATTCTTACCACTTCTGCTGCACACAGGTGTCCGTACAGCTTGTTGTACCACTCTGGGAATCGACCCCTGGACCATAGGACAGAGGGAAAGAGAGAGAGAGAGAGGCTAAGTTAGTCGAGGTACAACTATCTAATTTCCCCGATCTATTGTCCTAAGGAAAACCATCGCAACGAAAAGCAAATTTCTCAAAGAACCCGAAAGTATTTCGGTGAAAACCACTGATTCATAAGTGGTCTCCTGTGTCCGTGACCCCGCCGTCTCACCTGCAGTCGGTCCTGGAGATGTGCGTGAGGCGGGACTTGTTGTTTCCGCAGGGCTCGATGAAGTAGCGCGACGTCAGCACGTTGGCGCGCACGCCCAGCGCCGGCGCCCCCTGGTGTTCCACGGAGGTACACACCAGGGCACACGCGCCTTTAGGGAGGTCGGTCACCCACGTCCTGCAGGGGGGAGGAGGGGGGAGAGGTGTGCAGTGTTAATAATAAATATCATATTGGATGGATATGTAGACAGAGAGATAGACTGAGGGATAGTCAGAGGGACAGACAGAGAGAGAGAGAGAGAGAGAGGGAGAGAGAGAGAGAGAGAGAGAGAGAGAGAGAGAGAGAGAGAGAGAGAGAGACAGAGAGAGAGAGAGAGCCAGAGAGCCAGAGAGCCAGAGAGAGAGAGAGAGAGAGAGGGGGAGAGAGAGAGAGAGAGAGAGAGAGAGAGAGAGAGAGAGAGAGAGCAAGAGACAGTGAGGGTGATCGACTGCTCTGACCTGAGCACCAGGTGGTCCGTGGTGGGGTGGGGGGCCATGTTGGCCCGGACGTACTGGTACACCTCTGTCCTCTCGTCCAGTGTCTCAAGCACCCTGCTCTCCACGAGGTCCTCATCCCAGCGGCCCTGCTCCCGCAGCACCCTGGTCAGCACCTCCTCGGGCCCCGCCGGCACCTCCAGGGTCACCTTCCAGAGCCGCAGGGGGGAGCCGTCATGCACCTGGGGGGAGGGAGAGCCTCAGTCAGGGTGGGTGAACATTATTCAAGTGGTTTACTCCAGTGAACTCTAAAGTACTGTATGTTAGATTAGGGTGTATGCAGGCTAAGACACCTGGCTAATTCAGCTGACTGGTTCTTCCTGTGTGTGCGTTGATGTAAACACACTCTCTCTCTCTCTCTCTCTCTCTCTCTCTCTCTCTTTCTCTCCCTCTCTCTCTCCCTCTCTCTCTCTCTCTCTCTCTCTCTCTCTCTCTCTCTCCCTCTCTCTCTCTAAGCTAGTGGGAGTCATGACATCACCCAGGGGCCCCTTGACATCTGACACACAGGAAATGGGCGGTCCGGATGTACGTAAGCCGGAGAGAGAGAGAGAGAGAGAGAGAGAGAGAGAAAGATAGATGAGGGGAGGTAGTGAGAGTCAGAGTGGTAGTATAGAGAGAGAGTGGTGAAAAGAGAGGGGGGGGGGGGGTTAAGGGATGGAGAGCTGGCGCTATGATTGACTGCCTTGTGTCATTCTGGGATGGAAAGCAGAGCTGGAGCTGGGAATGGGAAGCCCAGCGCCAGGAGTGTTTCACAATCACACGTATGGTCTTCCTCTACAGGAAACCCTCTCCCACAGCAAAGAGAGAGAGAGAGAGAGAGAGAGAGAGAGAGAGAGAGAGAGAGAGAGAGAGA
The DNA here is from genome assembly GCF_026213295.1 of Gadus chalcogrammus. Taxonomy (NCBI): domain Eukaryota; kingdom Metazoa; phylum Chordata; class Actinopteri; order Gadiformes; family Gadidae; genus Gadus; species Gadus chalcogrammus. Next base: position 12,053,500 of record NC_079414.1, on the reverse strand, counting down.
GACCACTAGAACGAGCGCACAGGAACAGGAAATAGAAAAGGGTGTAGTTTTGTCCATTACATAACCAATAAGGGTTGTCACCGTGAGAACAAAGTGCTCGACATTTTCACTGCGAGATTGTGTTTGTGCGCGTATTCCGGGGGTTCTGACGCATTTCAACTGCTTTGACGCAACGTTGAAGTGAGTGGAGTCGCCTGATTAGAAAGACAACAGAGAAAGAGAGGGTGGGAGACCGAGGGCAAGAGGACGAGTGTGTGAGAGAGAGGGAGCGTTAGGAAGGGAGCAAGGGAGCGGGGGCGAGAGAGAGGGAGAGAGGGAGAGAGAGAGAGAGAGAGAGAGAGAGAGAGAGAGAGAGAGAGAGAGAGAGAGAGAGAGAGAGAGAGAGAGAGAGAGAGACAGACCACAACAATACAACAAGTCCAACTCCTCGGCGCCCTCACCTTCTTGTAGGCCAGCTCGGCTTGCTCCGGGGTGGAGAAGCTGTCGTAACCCTTGAACTTGTCCTTGGCGTCCTTGAGCAGGGCGTCCAGGCTGTGTTGCAGGTAGTCCCGGTAGCCCCCCGGCCCGCCCTCGGCCCCGCCCAGCTCCTCCAGCCTCCGGGGCAGCAGGGCCTGCTCCACGTACGAGTCCCTGCAGCGGCCCATCTCCTCGGGGATCTGAGGGGGGGGAGGGGGGAGAGAGGGGTCAGACCGGGGGTTCAGGGACAACGCCGTGAGGCTCACGACCGCACCGTCCCATTGGGCTTAGGTTGCCCATCTACAGGGCAAGATCCTGGTCGGGACTCGAGAGACCATCAGCTGAATCCACACACATGATCAAGCTATCGAGCCGCCGTAGATCATTATCTCGATGGCTCGGTAACTCCCTGACAGCGTTGCCTGATAAGCCGGTTCCTTCCTCCAGCATCCCTGCTGCGTTAAACTGATTTCCCCTCCTGAGCTATGGGATGCTGCGTTGGGTTTGACTGACTTTGTGTCACTCGTGAAAAAGAACTACGTGATGCACAAAAACAAAACGCATCCTGTTTTTCGTTGCCGATTATCAAGCCAAGAAAATCAAATTAAAAGAGAGGAAATCACGACTCGGACATCCCAAGTATGTCTCCTTAGCATCACATGATTTCATAAATCGAATCAGGAGATGGCAATTAGGTCGAAAATGCAATGAACTTTTTCTAACTCTTTGTTAGCTCGTATTATCTGGAAGAGGGCGAGATAACCTCAGCCCATAAGGCTCAAGAATGTCCGGTTGTCGTTTAGTCCTTGAGCTAAAGAGGTGAGCCGAGTGCAGAATGTCAGGTTTCCGTTTTGTCCTCAGGCACACTGCGTCTGCAATGGTTCACCAGGCATGGCACAGGTGTTGTATAATTGTGTGCGTGTTTGTGGGGGGGGATGTATACATGACAAACACAGTTACTCTAGAGGCCTGTAGTTAATAGGGGCAGAGCGAGGCGTGTGTTAAGATGGGTTCGTCCTTGAATTCCCCAGGCAAGGCTCCCAGAAATGTCTTGTTTACTTGACAATCAACTAACCTAGCAGCTACTCCAATATAAATCGTATGCTAAACGACTCAATGTGAACACAACGCTGTGAATTCCTAGCCCGTTCGCACACGCTACATGTGAGCCCCACTTGGCAGGGGACAGGCTGACTAACAGACACTGAACACAGACTACTGACCCGGAAGAGCTTCCTGCACTCCTGGATCATGTGGGCCAGGCCGTGGGTGGCCGCCAGGTTCTCGTTCAGGTCCCTCTGGTCGGGCTTCCCCAGGGTCGGCTTCCTGTTCATCACCCTGTGACCCCAGGAAGGGAAAGGTAAGGAGAGATAACAGAACAGAACTCATTAGGATCCAGACAGAGAGACAGTGCTTATATCATAGGACCAAGACAGAGAGACAGTACTTATATCATAGGACCAAGACCGAGAGACAATACTAATATAGACCAACCATAAGACCAAGCCGAGAGAAAGAAAGACTAAATCGAACAAAAAAAAAGCTAAGAAAGAAAGGTTTCACAACCACTATACCTCACCTGTCTTGTCTGTCAGAATCAACACATGTTATATATTGTGAGCATGACTAGGGCATGTGAAGAGGGTTATGTTATGCCTTGATTTATCACTCTCTCCCCCTCTCTCTCTCTCTCTCTCTCTCTCTCTCTCTCTCTCTCTCTCTCTCTCTCTCTCTCTCTCTCTCTCTCTCTCTCTCTCTCTCTCTCTCTCTCAAGATGTGCTCTCTTCCTTTCCCCCAACGCGCCGTTCTTCCCCCACAACAGTATCCTGCTCTTTTGTTTCTTTACTTTGACCTTTTCCTGTTTTCAAAATGTTAAGTCCCTTTTACCTACACACACAC
>NC_079414.1:12018645-12043645 GCF_026213295.1 Gadus chalcogrammus | reverse complement strand
GGCCGCTGCTTAACTGAACAACCATGGAATCGCCATGGAAACCGAGAAACATCCCGGAGGTTACGTAAGGAAAGACGTCCCCGAGCGTCCCCTGATATATCCTTCCAAGAGAAAATTCCTCGCTTTGTTTTTTAACATCAGTAATTCTTGCCCTCCTTTTGCCTTTGGGCATTCATCTTGTCATTCTGTCTCTCTCTCCCTCGACGGTGGCTTTGTTTCCTGGACTATTCATGGCACGGAGGGAGCACTTGGCAGAACAGTTGTTGTTGGGCCAGAGGAAAACTTTTCAGTCGCCTGTTCAGCATGCATTCCCAAAACATCCGTATCCACGTTTTATTTGTGCCTCGTCACTAAGCGAGGCTACGACGTTGAACCCTTTCCAACACTGTTTCCTGGAACAGTCCTTATCCGTTAAGACATCAAGATCCCAACGCCCTACAATAAATGGATCGAAGTCTTTGCTGTCATTTGTTGATATATATCTTTGTATGAATATTTGCTAGACTCATACCAACCCTCCCTGCACATGAGCACACCACAAAAATCACAACCACGGGGCTGGCGGTCTGGTCCACCCACCTGTTGGTGCGTGTGAGCGACGCCCCCACGCCCGAGTCCCTCCGCTCCCGCATCCCCTCCTCGCCCTCCCCCAGGGGGTTCCCTGTGCTGTCCTGGTCGCTGCCGTGCTCCTCCAGCCGGTTCTGCAGTGGGGAGGACGGGCACGGCGACGCCGAGTCCAGCGCAGAGTCCGAGTCTCCCTCCTCCTCGTCCTCCTCGTCCTCCTCTTCGTCCTCCTCCTCCTCCTCCTCCTCCTCCTCCCCCCCGGCGACGGCGTCGGACCAGGCGTTGACGAAGCGCTGCATGCCGCTGACGCGCTGCAGCACCTCGTCCAGCTTGCGTCCGTCCGCCGCCTCCTCCTCCTCGTCCCGGCGGGGGGGCACGTTGTCGTAGAAGCTCAGCCGGCCGTCGGAGCCGGCCGAGCCCGCCGAGCCGTGGCGTTGCCGCCGGCGACTGGGGCGGCCGCCCCGCAGCACCACCGGGTTGGCGTTGCTGTCCTCGTTGTTGTTGTTGTTGCAGCTGCCGTCCTGCAGGGCCCGGGGGAACGTCCCGGGCTTGTGGCCCTCGGGGAGGAAGAAGAAGATGACGCGCTCCTGCTCCTCCTCCTCCTCCTCCACGGCCGGTGGCTGGCTGGCGACGCTGTCGCCGCGGTTGTTCCTGCGGTTCTGCTCGCTGACCCGGGGGCCGGAGCCGGCCGGGCCGGGGGCCGCCGCCGCCGCCGACGGGGCCGACTGGGGGGTCGGGGGCGTGGAGCCGGCGGTCCCGGCGGCGGCGGCGGCGACGGAGGTCTTGGACTGTTGCCGGAGGCTGAAGGGGTCGAAGCCCTCCAGGTACATCCCCCCGCGCTTGGTGGAGCCGGCCGCCGTGCTGTGGCTGCGCGCCCGTGTCACGGGGCTGGGCGTGCTGACGGTGCTGCCGCTGCTGGCCTCCGATTGGCTGCTGCCCGTGCTGCCCGTGCTGCCGTTGCTGTTCTGCGTGGAGTAGGGCACGCCGCGGTTGCGGTTGAGCGTCATGGTCTGCGCCGGGTTGCGGTGGTTGAGGTTGGCGATGTCCACGCAGTTCATGTGGGCCAGCTTCTCGTCGTCCAGCCCCTGCCGCGCCACGGGCCCGCTGATGTCCAGCTTGCCGCCACTCGGCTTCTTCTTCCTCTTGGAGGAGGAGGAGGAGGAGGAAGAGGCCGAGCGCAGGCGCAGGCTCTCCATCCTCTTGAGGAAGCTCTTGGCTCGGGAGCGCGTGCTCTTACCGCCTCCTGATCCTCCTCCCCCCCCCAGGCCGTCGTCCTCGGCCCCGCCCCCCGCCCGGTCCAGGCTGCCCAGGCGGCCCGTCCCGCCGCGCGTGTCGAAGGTGAACTGTCCTGTCGGCTCCAGCGGGGACGGCGGCGGCCCCCCGTCCGAGGTGGAGTCCTCGTTGGCGAAGCCCGAGCCGCCGGTGCCGGACGAGGAGCACATGCTCGCCACCGAGCTGGCGCGCGTGGCGCCCGCCGCCGGCGACGCCCGCGCCGGGCCGGCCGATCCGGCGCGGCTCTTGTCGTCGCCGCCCGCCCTGCCGGCGCCGCCGCTCACGCTGCCGCCGCTGTGGATGGAGCCCCCCTCGGGCTGCTCACTGAGGTCCGTCAGCACGCTCTCCGAGCTGTGGCCCTCCCGCAGGGACGCCGGCGTGGTGCCGGCGGCGGCGGCGGCGGAGCAGCTCTGGTCGTGGGGCTGGGAGGAGAACTCCAGGCCGGTGAGGGAGGAGAAGACGTCTAGCTCCTGGTCCAGGCGGGACCAGCGCTTGCTGTCCCGCTGGAAGGTCCAGCGACCGCTGATGGCGCAGGGCTCGTCCTCATCTGAGTCCTCGCTCTGGGGGGTGAGAGAGGGGGGGGGAGAGGTTTAGTGGATTCTTGGGCCAATGTTTGGGGCTGCTTTCAAACCAAAGTGGGCCGATCAAAACTTATTTGGACGCTCTACAATCAAAGTAACCGTTTGATAGGTTCAGTTTAGAGGGGCGAGATGTTAACCTCTCTCGAACACACGCACACACACACACACACGCGCACGTACGCGCACACACACACACACACACACACACACACACACACACACACACACACACACACACACACACACACACACACACACACACACACACACACACACACACACACACACAGCCCAGTTAATCTGTGTTCAGCTGAGTCCAGGACGTTCTGCCATGACCCCCAGAGTTCACCCTGCAGCCGGCCAGGCTAGGGTCAGCCCCCTCCCCTGACAAACACACGCACACACACACACACACACACAAACCGACGCACACTCCCACACACACACATATATACACACACACATAAACACACAAACACACACACACATACACACACAAAGACCACAGCGAGACACAATAACAATAACCCAAAAAGATAAGAAATACGTATGTACTTCAGGAAAACAAGTCACACACCAAAACACACAGCATACACACATAATCACACAAACACACACACACATACACACACAAAGACCACAACGAGACACAATAACAATAACCCAAAAAGATAAGAAATACGTATGTACTTCAGGAAAACAAGTCACACACCAAAACACACAGCATACACACACACACACACACACACACACACACACACACACACACACACACACATACACACACACACACATACACACGGTTCAGGGCACAGAGCACGGGAACTCAAGAGACCTAAGAGGTGAGTTCTTCACGGTTAGAGGTGGCGACCAAAGTCCATAAAACCAAACCAAAGACAACACTTTAACGAGGCCCTTCGCCCGCTCCCCTCCTCTTTGATGTGCCGGTCTTCGGTCTTCTGAGGGGGCTGTCTGCAGGACTCTCGTCTAAAAGTGAAATACCCTGAGCCACGGTGCCGTGGTTTAGTGGCTTAAACAAACAGCCCTTCTGCAGTGTAAGGGGGGAGGGGGGGGTCGTAATCCTGGCATTAAAAGACAAGGGAGAAAACGCTGTGTCTGGGAGAAATCTTTAAGACTGGTCGGTCGTAAAGGGGGGTGCGACAAAATCGCGGCCTATTTAGACGTATGTTCACTTGACAGCGGAGAAGTCACGCTCTGATATTCTCTATTGTAAGAACACGGCTTTGTATGCGTGCATGCAGCCAGGGGAATTCGGTGTGCGACTCCGTTTCCAAAGTTGAAAAGTCTAACCATTCGCGTAATCTGTCCGGGATTCTTCGTTCTCCGAATGGGATTGAGGACATCAATGGCCCAACATTGTGCAAGGTCTTGTGTAAACCGGAGTGATGTTGCAGATCGGTGATGTTTTTCCCAAACATGTGAATGAAGCAGCACTCTCTTGTATTAGAAAATAGCCAAGCGCGACGGATCTGCCCTTGAGGTACATCAGCCGTCTTTTAATGTCTTCTCAACAAACCACGGCCTTATAATTACTTATCAAGAATCTGTGGTTTCTTTGATTCAATAAAAAGGGGAAATATTAACGAGCCCTACCATACACATTGAAAAAAGGTTTATGGGGGACGCGGGAAAGGCTCTGTGCATTTCCTTTTATGGAAGGCCAAAGGTATGAGGAAGTATTTGAGGAGTAGAGCGGGGGGAACACGTTTTGGGTGAGGTAAGTGGCGGGAGGTCCTTAGTGAACGCAGACCCCTTCATTTGAACCTGAAAGCGATCCGACCCCGCCCGGGGGTCCCGTCACCACAAAGCCGTCGATGGGGAATACAGCACCGTCGAGATGAGAGGAAACTGCTCTACCCTGTGGCCCTTAGTCAGGTTTGGCACTCAGATATACAAGGTGGGGGGAAGAGGGACGCTTTGGGTGGGATGTGTGTGTGTTCTAATGTGTAATGAACATTATGCCTAAACAACCCACTTACTTATTTTATGCGTGTGCCTACGTGTGTGTGTGTGTGTGTGTGTGTGTGTGTGTGTGTGTGTGTATGCTCTTTCGTTTTAGGACAATATACGTACTTTAACATCTTCGCTTTTTTATTGAATGTGTGTGCCAACATTTGTGTTTGTGTGTGTGTGTTTGTGTGCTCTTACGTTTTATGAGCAATATGCCTGAACAACCTCACGTTGTTATTAGATGTGTGTGCCTACGTGTGTGTTTGCACTATGTGGGTGTATTTGTGTGAGTATGAATGTTTGTTTTGGTGTTTCTTGCAACAGCTCCAATGAAAATTGAGGCATAGAGTGCGATTTAAAGCCCAAATCACTGTTAAACATTAAATTGGTACAAAGTAGACAAATTCATTTAAAATATAAGTACATGGCTGTGAATATGTATGCGTGTGAGTGTTTGAGTGTGTGTGTGTGTGTGTGTGTGTGTGTGTGTGTGTGTGTGTGTGTGTGTGTGTGTGGGTGTTGGCTTGCGCAAGGCCACTTACTCTCTTTCTCTGTGGCGTTATCTCTAGTCTCATGAGAGCACATTTGTTGAGGGTATTCAGCCTCCTGTGAACACAAACACACACACACACACACACACACACACACACACACACACACACACACACACACACACACACACACACACACACACACACACACACACACACACACACACACACACACACACACACACACACACACACCAGTTAAAAACAAGCCTTTAGACAATCACATATTTCAACCGGAGACCTTTTTAACCCCTACCACAGCTAACATAAGAGCGACAGGAAACAGGAAGGAGGGAAGGAGGAAAGAGGTGACAGAGAGAAAGAAAGAATAGAGGCTCGGAAGGAGAAGAGAGGGGAGAGAAAAGAGGTAGTAATGAGCTGGTGAGTGAAGGAGCCCAAACATAAGACGGAAAGACAGAGAGAGAAACACACACACAAAGAGAGAGAGAGAGAGAGAGAGAGAGAGAGAGAGAGAGAGAGAGAGAGAGAGAGAGAGAGAGAGAGAGAGAGAGAGAGAGAGAGAGAGAGAGCGGGAGAGGGAGAAGAAGAGGGAGGGAGGGTGGAGGAGCAAAGAAGGGTCACACTGCGTCTCACAAGAATAACCAGTGGGGAACATGTGGGAGGATTGGGACTTAAAACATGACTTGAGGGAGAAGGGAAGAGAAGAGGTAAACCGAGAGAGAGAAAGTGAGAGAGAAAGAGGGGAGAAATAAAAGGCACCAGAAGAGGCAAGCAGAAGTAGAGAGAGAGAGAGAGAGGGAGAAGGAAAAGGAAGAGTGGTGGACTGGGGCAAAGAGAACTGCTGGGGGAGCAGCTTAGCCCCCCCCCTCTCCTCCTTCAGCCACCTGGTGGGGAGGGGCGCTGGGCGGAGATGGGGGGGGGGGGGTTCTCCCTCTGGAGGGCAGATCATGTGACAACAATGGGGGGGGGCGGGGGGAGGCATGGAAGGATGGAAGAGGGAACTTGTGCTGTGGAGGGAGGGGATGGGGGGTGGGGGGGGGGGGGTCTGGCTTGGCAGGAGACGAGACGGGGTGGTGGGATGATGTCTTCCAGATGTGCGAAGGGGGAGACCCCTGCTGTGGTCTACAGCTGGAGCCTGATAAAGGAGCCCAGTCCATTAAATAGTCATTATAGACTGGCTGCTTGGAGCCTGGGCCATAGGCCACAACACACAAACGGACCCAGGGACCACTCATGGCTTACCCCTCCCCCCCAACCCCCCTCCCCTCACACACGCCCCACCAATATCAATAGGGGTTTTCACGTTTTGGCAATTGATGTGTAACTTTACAATGTGCCGAACACAACTCATCCCTTTCGATTTGGTTGGAAATGTATTTTCATTATGACTGCATTAAATTTATACTGCTGAATCAAACCCGGGTGGAGTTTCTATGGTAGGTTATGACGTGTTTATATCCCTTTACCCTCCAATGGCTGAGCTGTTAATGGGATTTGACTGACTATTGTTCACATTTATAGTTTTAATGGTAATACTGATTGATAAATATATATTTATTTATATGTGTGTGTTGTTATCACATAATGAAGCACAGCCGAGGTCCAATTGAAGGAAATCCTTTTCCGTTTGTCACTAAAATAGTGCTTGACAGGACCTCTGAGCAATTAATCGGTACGAGAAGAGGGGAGTTTTCAGAACCTTCAGAGGTATTCAACCCATATCGACTCCCCAAACCACAGCAACATGAGTCGTTGCATTAGACTGTGTGTGTGTGAGAGAGATAGTGTGTGTACATTCTTGTGTGTAAATCTGAGATTCTGTGTTTTTATGTCCGTGTCTGGGTGTTTTTGAGAGTGTGCGTGTGTGAGTGTGTCTGTGTGTGTAAATGTGAGATTCTGTGTTTTTATCTATGTGTCTGAGTGTTTTTGAAGTTGTATGTGTGTGTGTGTGTGTGTGTGTGTGTGTGTGTGTGAGTGTGTGTTTTTGTCTTTGTGTGTAAATATGAGATTCTGTGTCTGTATGCGAGTTTGTGTGGGTGTTTTTTACAACATATGTGTGTTTATGTGTGTGAGTGTGTGTGTGTCTGTATAAATGTGAGATTGTTTTGGTGTGTCTGTGTGTGTGTGTAAAAAGGCTCAGATGGATCTGATCCTCTTATCTTCTTCCTCTTTCATTGGATCAGAAACCCTCGATCACGCCCCACTTTGAAGCTCAGCCAGCATGGAGTCATTTGAGGGAAAATCAGGAGATAACGAAAAAGGAAAACTAAGAGAGAAGAAATATAAGGTGAAAAGAACAACCCATACATGGAGAGCCAGAGAGAGAGAGAGAATGAGAGAGAGAGAGAGAGCGAGAGAGAGAGAGAGAGAGAGAGAGAGAGAGAGAGAGAGAGAGAGAGAGAGAGAGAGAGAGAGAGAGAGAGGGAGATAAAGAAATAGAGATGGAAACAAAGAGGCGGAGACAGTGGGAGAAAAAGACAGAGAGAGATAGAGAGAGAGAGAGAGAGAGAGAGAGAGAGAGAGAGAGAGAGAGAGAGAGAGAGAGAGAGAGAGAGAGAGAGAGAGAGAGAGAGATAGAGAGAGGGAGAGAGAGAGGGAGGTTTTGTTCGGAGGCTCACCTGCAGAGCGCCTCGATGGCGTCTCGGTCCAGGAAGTCGTGATCTCTGGTGACGGAGGAGATGTCGATCGGGAACTGGGCGTCTGGACCAATAACGTGGTAGAGAGACACAGGAACAGACAGGGAAAGAGAGAGAGAGAGAGAGAGAGAGAGAGAGAGAGGGGGAGAGACAGACAGACAGACAGACAGACAGACAGACAGACAGACAGACAACGCAAGATTAACAAGATCATATTCCTACCAGTGATAAGATCCCTGTGCTTAGATATAGCTTAAGATACCCTCCCCCCCCCACTCACCAACCTCCCCCTCCCTCTCAGCCTCCCCCACCCTCTCAATATGAATGGGGTCCTCCACCCTTCCCCCCCTGCCCCCACCCAGCCGAGTTGCACAGCTAGGAGAGGAAGTAGCGTCTTAGCAGGCCAAACAAACACAGCTGCAGCTTGCTTTTAGACCTCTGTGGAGGGGTGGAGAAGGTGAGGGGGGGAGGAGGTGAGGGGTGGGGTGGGGTGAAGTGGGGTAAGGGTTAGATGGGGGCGAGGGGGGGTGGATGGAGGAATGGCACTAAACACTCAGGCCTTCCAAACTGATGCTGTTTCCTCTTTGTTTTCGACCTCTTTATATTATCGCTTTTATCACTACCACAGTTGTCCCTGGTAGTTCTTACATTTCTACAAACTTAAATTATAATCAGCAACATTTCTTCAACTGTTACAGTATAAGTACTTCTTAACAAGGTACATTCTAATATATTCGAAACAAATTCAAGTTGCTTGGGGAAAAAAACATCTGCCATTGACTTAATAATACCAAGTAGTCAACTGCATTGTATGTTTACAGTGAGTAATACAGCTCTTCCACAGGGAATGTTACGATTCCTACTTCTTAACAGCAGGAATGAGCGGTTCTATCGCCAGGATCTGTGATCTCTAGGTGAATGCAGGTGGCGTGCCCAACGCTTTGAGTCTCGCAATGTGATGAGTCAACCGCGTTCTGATAGCCACAGGCCTCGGCAGTGATAAGACCCTGACCACCCACCAGTCAGAGGGGAGACACGCACCTCGGCAGTACTGTACTGAGTGACCCACGGGGCTATCTTTGTGAGCTTATCCTCCCTGAACCTGACCACACAACAGACACAGGGGTGTGGGTGGGGGGCGGGGGGGGGAAATAAATTGTCTTTTGGATACAAGGGAAGAAAAGGGGAGAGAGAAAAAACTTCACGATGAGTCTGTGTTCAAATTCCATAGCTGGCTGTGACTAAGCTGGCAGCAGATCTGGATAAATGGGGGTTTCAGAGTGTGTTTGAATGTGAGTGTGTGTGGTATGCTGTCTTAGCTTTATCCCCCCCGTCTAAGGGAAAAAAGAAAGGGAAGGAATAGAAACGCTGAAGACCTAACTCTGGCACAGCCAGCTAGGTTCTCTGGGAATAGAACCAGCAACATTTAGAGGGCTGGCTGCCCGTGGCCCCGATCAGACAAAGGGCATTTTGCAACCTGAAAATATGCAGTGCGCAGTTCACTCCCTTTTTCTTTAAATTTCTGCCTACAGTAAAAAAAAGAAAAAAAAAGAAGCAGCTCGCTAGGTCTTTTACCACAAGGGGCTCAGTAAGGCAAAAGCGGTGAGGAAAAAACACTGCACTGTCATTGGAAACACTTTAAAAAGCCGCCCGAGGCTACTAAAACTCAGTGTCTGATGGGGGCCCGTGGTTGTATAAATACTGTGCATATTGCACTATAGAGGGGCAAGTCACTCTCAAGTCTAAGGTATGGTTAACTGCGTTCGGTCAATGTTCATTTGAAAGTGGAGGAAGAGGTGGAGCATTGTCCCTGTACAGATTCTGGCTGTGGGTTTTACTTTAAAACTAGTAAGTTCTTGTTTGGTGTGTGTGTTTATCTAGTGTGAGCTGTGGTCAGGATTATGAAGAGGGATTTAGTTGTTTATCTACCTGCTCAGTGAAGTAATGCATTGACGCCAAGTGTCAACTCATACCTTACTCCTCAGGAATGTTCTGGAGTGTGAGTGTGTCTGTGTGTGTGTGTGTGTGTGTGTGTGTGTGTGTGTGTGTGTGTGTGTGTGTGTGTGTGTGTGTGTGTGTGTGTGTGTGTGTGTGTGTGTGTGTGTGTGTGTGTGTGTGTGTGCGTGTGTGTGTGTGTGTGTGTGTGTTTGTTTGTCTGTGTATCTCAAGGTTTTGAAAATTATTTTACAGAACAATTCTCAACAATTAGCTTAAAAAACATATATTTATCCCGTCTGAAGAAACTATAATGAAATACATGATAACTATCACTATCATGTATTTCTTTGGCTACTGGTGACTGTAAAGCAGTCCATGTGTTTAATTTGGAAACCTTTGCAACGACACAGCAACATAAACAATCCACTGTATTAACACCTCCATGAGAACCAAACGCTGTGACTCTGGGATAATTTCTCACCGTGTTAGATTATAAGTAATACTTGTTCAAACGTGCTACAGTGTTAGATTAGATACAATGCATACCAAGGGAGAATTATAATCTCCAGGAAAAGCAGGACACCATACATTGAAATAAGAGGGCAGATAAAACGAAATTTATATCTAATTCTTCAACAGAGAAGAATCACTTCAACGTCCCTAGTGCTTCATGGAATGAAGGGGCTCTGATAGAAGTCTGATGGGAGCATGATCGGGAAAGGTCTCATAGGAGCATGAGGGGGGTTCTGTATTGAGTCTGATGAGAGTATGATGGGGGGGTCTCATAGGAGTATGATGGGGGGTCTGTATGGAGTCTTATGGGAGTATGACGGTGGTGTGATCACGTTGGGGGTCCATACCTTCATAGAGCTGTGCGTACTGGGGGAACCCTGCAGCCCTCAGCCAGGTGCACGCCTCCTTGGCTTCTATCTCTGCAGATACGGGAGACAGACAGAGAGGGGGTGAGGCCATGTGGGACACAAGATTTATCACTTCATCAGGACATCTGTCGGGCCGGTGGGAGGGAAAGAGAGTGAAATACATCCCAACATAACCTCAAACATCTTGAAAATAGATATACACAGCTACTATAAATCTGAAAGTAGATCAAACATATGATCAAGTCTAACAGCAAAAGATGTACAGCAGACAATTGATTTGATTTTCCAGACATGAACCCTTTCACCTTTTTTAGCCATCTCTCTCGCCACTCAAATGATGCACACGACACGCACGCACGCACGCACGCACGCGCGCACGCGCGCGCGCGCGCACGCACGCGCGCACGCACACACACACACACACACACACACACACACACACACACACACACACACACACACACACACACACACACACACACACACACACACAGCCCAGTAAAGCTCAAATTCAAAAGCACCCTTTACGCAATTTGTGAAAATAGGCACCCCAGCACACACACAAACACAAACACATACACACAAACACTTCTTTAACACACACGCAGAAACACTTCTTTAACACACACACACACACCCTTCTTTAACACACACACATGACTGTCCGGACACTGAGAAGTGTCCAGCATCTCATTTACAGTGTGTTGACATATTGTCAAGGGCTGACTGACAGCCCCCTCCCCTCCTTTGGCAGGGGGTGTGACATTTGGGCTTGTTCTGCTAAGTACCCAGAGTGGAGGCTAGGGTTTACTGTGTGTGTGTGTGTATTGGAGTGGGGGTCCTCCCGATTATCTGCAGAAGCTCTTTAGATCGTATATGCCAAATGGCAGCCGATGATGGGCTCTTCTGATTGGCTAATGCTCCACAGACACAAGTTTGGACAACCGAGACGGCAGACGTAGACTCCCCCCCCCCCCCCCCTCCATCACCGGCTTCTGATCCCGAAGGAGTATCTGACTTTACGGTGGGAGAATATCAAGTATGGTACTAGCTCCATATTGAGAATGAACTGCTGCTACGGAAGCTACGTAGTTCTAGACATCCTTAAAGACCCTGTTTACAGAAGGTGTGAACAGTGTAAGTGCAAACGTTGCAGACAAACTCAAGTTTACACAAGTTGACCTCAAATACTGTGGTTGAATCCTGGGTGCAATCTTTGCTATCGCCGATTACCACGTGTTTATATCCCTTTTGCCTTCGAGTGGGAGAGTCTGCGTCTGAGTGTGATTTCACTAATTATTGGTTAAGGGATGCAGATGGTTAGCTCCCTCCTTAGTACAGCAAGAGAGAGATAGAAAGAGAGAGAGAGAGAGAGAGAGAGAGAGAGAGAGAGAGAGAGAGAGAGAGAGAGAGAGAGAGAGAGAGAGAGAAAGGTTCCACCTCATTTCAGAGCTAAATGGAATGGCTCCCATTTCTAACTTTGGCACAAGGACACACGAAAGCAGAAAAAAAGCAGCGTGTAGCGACCACAGAAGGAGGACAACAAATTGATTTTGTTTGGTTTGAACACAAGACAGACAGGAAGAGAGGAAGAAGGAACGATAAAGAGACAGCAAGACAAGGAAACGATAGAAAAAGAGCGAAGAAATAACAAGACGGATAGGAGCAGGACAGATGACGGATAAAATGCTAAACCTTGACGATGAAGCGACCAGGTACCAGACTCTCAGCGAGGGAGAGACACGGAGAGAGGCAAGAAGAAACAAACCAGGCGGCGGCCCTTAGAGGGTCCCAGAGTCTGAGCTTGAAGCGTACACAAGCATTTACATACCAACAACAAGCCCAGACGGCAGACACAGCTCTGGCAACAAGGTGTGACGCGAGCGAGACACAGTTCTCCCTCCCCAGCGCGCCAGGAATTCCTCGAGCCAGCCCGGTGACACCAGCATGTAAACGGGTGTCAAACAGCATTAACAGACATGTTTTACAGCTCATTTGTGTTACAATAGAGGCCAGCTTCTCTCTCTCTCTCTCTTGACTGGCTGAGAATTCCATAGGTTTTCTGCGGTGGTGTTTCCTGGGGCCAGTACCGGTACAGAGTAAATTGTGAATGAAAGAACACCTAACATTCTTGGGGGCCGCCATGTTGCATGGGGTTGTGGGATGCGTACGCATGCATGTGTGTGTGTGTGTGTGTGTGTGTGTGTGTGTGTGTGTGTGTGTGTGTGTGTGTGTGTGTGTGTGTGTGTGTGTGTGTGTGTGTGTGTGTGTGTGTGTGTGTGTGTGTGTGTGTGTGTGTGTGTCTGTGTGTGTGTGTGTGTGTGTGTGTGTGTGTGTGTGTGTGTGTGTGTGTGTGTGTGTGTGTGTGTGTGTGTGTGTGCGTGTGTGTGTGTGTTTGCAAAGGCCAAACTCATGCTTAAGCGCAAACCAATAAGGAGACATTTGAACAATTGTAATGAATATCAAAGACAAGCTGACATGGACCTCCCTGCCCACCCAACACAAATCAAAGACGAGCACTGGGGTATGCTATGGTTTAAAGCCAGGATTAGCTACCTATTTCTTAAAATGTATGTTACCCTGTTACAGCTATGAGAATTACTTATGGCTGGTGACCCCGAATATTGTATGAAAGTATGATAATATAATACTAAATAATAGTCATTAAATATATATTCTAAGGTGATGCGAGTTCTCTACTCATATTACACACTCAAAATATGTTTCTGTCTTTTGTTTGCCTGCAGGAAGCGGACAGGGGCATCTGGCACAAACAACCTAACAATAGAACGCCAAGCTTACACACACACACACACACACACACACACACACACACACACACACACACACACACACACACACACACACACACACACACACACACACACACACACACACACACACACACACACACACACACACACACACAGAATGCATCAACAATGCATACATCTGGGCTGGTACAAAAAAAACATTTCCGTTGCATTCTTATGGTGAGACAGAAAAGAGTCTGAATTAAATAAGATAAAATAATTGAACATAGACCATTTCACTTCGTCGCCCTGATGCTTGCCCTCACCATTCTGGGTTTTAAAGGGTGTGTGCATCCTTTATATTCTGCACTTTCACACCATTCCACCCCATATTCCTCATCCCTAGCCAGGCAACTACCTCACTTCCTCTTCCTGCTTCCCTCACAGGAAGAGACAACCTCCCTCTCTGAGACCACCCGGCCCCTGAAGAAGCCCCACCCTGGCTTGTCTTGGGGCCCGGAGAATCGGCGGGGAGCCGGCCAAGGCAAACAACGTCTCCGGCGATTGTGTGTACCTAGCTAACGTCGTCGTAGCGGCAGGACACAATGAGACTCACCGCAATATTGAAGCACTTGTCAGTTGGCTAGGCCGGCTTTTCTCCCACCCCCTTCTGTTGGCTAGCGATTAAAGAAGGAGGGACGTTGAGTAACATCAGTTCCTCCTCTGGTCCGAGGTCGTGGTGTGTCACACTGACATGCTGTTCCTTGCGGGCAGTTCTTTTGAAAACGCCAGCTACTGCTATGCCGCCACACATTCCTCCCGTACATCTGGTTATCTTGTAATTAGGTGCCTCACTGTTTGGAGCACAAACCGATGCTCCAACGTCCTCAAAAAGATCTTCAGCTGAACCAGAAATCACAGAAAAGACTGCCCTGTGCTCTCTCTCTCTCTGCTGTTTTATCCCCCAATGACTTTAGACGCAAAACAGTGGGAGGTTGACCCAGCATGGACATTCCAGCAGCATCTGTGCTCACACACACACACACACACACACACACTCACACGCACGCACGCACGCACGCACGCACGCACACACACACACACACACACACACACACACACACACACACACACACACACACACACACACACACACACACACACACACACACACACACACACACACAGAAAATGCTTGTGTATGTATAAACGCTGAACACTTTATCTTTAACCCTATCCCTTTCTCCGAATTAACTCTTATTCTCTGTTGTTTAATAGTGCTGAAGAGACAAAACTACAGAGAGACAAAACTACATTTCTCTGTTCATACACACACAACTCAAGACAGATACACATGAAATACCGACACATGCCACATACAGGCATACACTACATACAGAAACAAACATCACATACAGAAACAGACATCTCATACAGACACATACTACATACAGAAACACACATCCCATGCAGTCACACACTACATCCAGCCACACATATCACAATTCAGACACGCACGTGTGCCCCCGGTAGCACAGTCATTTGAATTTGAGGTTTCAGAATCACACGTGAAGGTAAAACTATAAAATTCCAGAGCGGCTACTCCAGTCCCATGATGAGCGGACCGAAACACATCCAGGTCCCCGGGTCTCTGTCTGTAAAACAATGTTTTATGGCTTCAACAGTTATCGAGGAAACAGTTCTCATAAGATCTCAGGGGGGTTCCCAAACTGCTGTAACGACATTGTGGCATTATATTTGCCTTGGCTGATATGAACAGACTGACGGAAACCCTTGAGGTGCGAATACGTGTGTGTGAGATTGTATGAGTGTGTTACCTGGTCCAGGCAGTGTTTGTGTGTGTGTGTGTGTGTGTGTGTGTCCGGGTCCAGGCATTGTGTTTGTGCAGGTGTGTATGTGGGTGTGTGTGCGTGTGAGCATGTATGTGTTCTGGTCCAGGCAATGTGTGTCTGTGTGTGTGTGTGTGTGTCTGTGTGTGTGTGTGCGTGTCAGTGTGTGCTCGATGTGTGTCAAGGCTGATTTTACAGCGGTGAAAGACAGCCGTATGGAGAGTAGAGAGAGGGAGCAGCACAGAGGAGAGCGTAATCCTAATAGAGATCTCAGACGGATCACAAGGGGCGGGGGTTTATTTTGGAATGCAGCCAAAATTGAACTGCTTGCAGGGGAGGGGGGGGCGTGGGGATTGGGGGGGGGGGGGGGGTCGGGGTTGGACCTAATCCTAACCCCCTATGTCCACTGTTCAGTTCTAAAATTACCCCCCAAAAAAGCACCCTGTGGTCTTTCTCTCATCTCCCTCTCAGTTAAACTCTGCTCTCCCCTTCTCCCTCTCTCTCCCTCCTTCTCTCTTGATTTTCCTTCCCATCCTTCTTCTCAGTTCAACTCTGCTCCCTCCTTCTTCCTCCCCTCTTTTCTCTCACCTTCCCTCTACTCTCCGTTCAACTCCGCTCCCCCCTTCTCCCTCTTTCTCTCTATCCATCCCTCTACTCTAATTTAAACTCGGCTCCCCCCCTCGCTCGCTCTCTCTCTTTCTCTCCATCCTTCCCTCTCTTTCGCTCTCCTACTTCTTCCCTCTACTCTCAGTTCAACTCCACTCCCCCCTCGTCTCTCTCTCTCTCTCTCTCTCTCTCTCTCTCTCTCTCTCTCTCTCTCTCTCTCTCTCTCTCTCTCTTCCTGTGACAGGAAGTTCTCACAATCGGCGGCCAGAGTTCCCCTCCAGCGCGGCGGAGGCAGGTTGTGGTCTGGCCTGGGTGCCGGCGGCTCCCGGGTCCACGTGGGCGTGGGTTGAGCCGGCTCCAGCAAACAAAGCAATCTGCCCCTCACCTCAAAGACTCTCTGCTCCGTATACGGCAGGCCGGAGGTCAGCGATCTCAATACAACGAATGAAGGCTTTGAAGTCCTCCGATTAGGGCCGACTCACCAACCATCGGGTTCCCCCGTTATCAGGGTTTATCTTATCCGTATTTACCGGCGGGGCGGGGGGGGGGGGGGGGGGGAGGGGTCTGGGAGTGTAGGCTGTCAAACAGTGTAACAAGCCCCATCAGAAGGTTCTTATCACCTCCAGCGTGGCGCCCTCTGCGTCTCAAGGGGCCGCCGAGTGTGGCGCCCAGACAGGTGAGAAGGAGAGCTGAAAGCAGCTCCTGGGGCCGATGGCGGTCCGGACAAGAGAACCGCTAAGGTCGCGTCTGCACCTAGCATATCGTCGTCTCCGTGGCGACAGGGGATGGGGCGGAGGAGGCTGGTCAGAGTGAGTCCCACAGAGGAATGTCAACACGGCTTGGTTTGAGGGGGTGTCGGGTGGTGGGCTCATCTGCCCTTCCTCCATGGTCTTCACGGAGGAGCAACGTGAGACGGTCGGGGCCAGAACAACCAGAACACCGCCATCTGGCTGGTTGAGGGATCCAATCCCCAAGGACCCACACAACACACACACACATACATACACACAGGCTCACACAGACCAGAGGATAGTTATAATGAACCATGCCGTTCCATAGTACCACGCCACATACCCACCACCTGTCAGCTGACACACACACACACAGGCCGCCATGCAAGAGTGACAGCGTAGAAAAATAAAGAGATGGAAACTGAGAGGGAGAAAGAGGGACATTGAGAAACAAGGAGAGACAATGAGAAAGAGAAAAAGAAAAAAACGAGATAGAGAAATCAAGAGAGAGACGAAGAGAGACCAAGAGAGATATTAAAGAGAAAGAGAGACCAAGAGAGATGTAAAGAAAGAAATAAAGAGAGAGAGGGAGACCAAGAGAGATATAAAGAGAGAGAGAGAGAGAGAGAGAGAGAGAGAGAGAGAGAGAGAGAGAGAGAGAGAGAGAGAGAGAGAGAGAGAGAGAGAGAGAGAGAGAGAGAGAGAGAGAGAGAGAGAGAGAGAGAAAGAAAGAGATAGAGAGAGAGAGAGACAGCTGGCCCAGATGGATCAACGCAGGGCTAACTCAAAAGGTCTCCCAGCTCCCCTGATGACAGATTTATTGTCTCTCAGAGCTCCACCACTCCTCAGATCAGGTGACCAGAACCACGGCCCTCTTCACCCCTACGGCCCTCCACCCTGACCCATCAGGAGGGGGTGGGGGAACCGGTCCTGTCCCCCGCAACCATCAAACCAACGATAGACAGTGACAATGATAACCCGGCTGCGTGCTGATCAACATCAAGTCAAAGTTGCGGCCAGGGGAAAAAAATGATGGGTTGAGAGCACAAACACTGAGATACCTGGGTTTCTTCAGAGGACAGGGTGTGTGTGTGTGTGTGTGTGTGTGTGTGTGTGTGTGTGTGTGTGTGTGTGTGTGTGTGTGTGTGTGTGTGTGTGTGTGTGTGTGTGTGTGTGTGTGTGTGTGTGTGTGTGTGTGTGTGTGTGTGTGTTTGACTGTGGATATAAATCCTTCAGATAAGGCCCCAGCATACATCCTGTTTGACAAAAGAAGCGCAGATGGATGCTGCAGCAAAGGCAAGACCCTCCAGCCAATGCATGGCAGGAAGACAGACAGGAAGTCGGTGTTATGGTCGGTTTACTTTTTTGAAAAAGAGAAATTAACGGTGGAAATAAAGTTTAAACCATAAGAAGCAATTGGTATATACAAATCCCTGGTTATACTGCTGCTCGTTGGCCGAGCCAGCTGAATATTGGCTGGTCTTAAAGGACATTAAAGCAGGGGGTAACTAGTCCCTCTAAAACCTACGGAGGCAAGGTTTCCCTCGGGCAAACAGCCGAGGGTAAAGAAAATTGTCACGTTTCGTCTCCCAAAGTCGTCTTTAAAATAAGGCCGCATTGAGCACTCAACAGACGCTGCTCCTCTCAAAAGGTCCGGGCAAAAGGCCATCGAGTCCCTCTGACTAAACGCAGCCTTTGAGAGCGCAGGAGCAGGCGTTGTAAAAACATAAAACCGCAAACGCATAGGCAACGGTATTGCACTTAGTTGACCCACAGTTATAAATGTGCAATACATCCACCACATGGAGATGGGAGAATAAAGCCCAAACCAGGTTTTTTTTCCACTTATCCCCGTCCCCTGGGAGCAGTGTCCGCTCTCCACAGAGGGTTGTCTGACAGCCCGCAGCGATGCTGCGCTCACCAGATCTCCTTCAGATTGAGTTCGCATAGCGGACAGGATTCAGAAAAACTACCCTAAGATTTTAATAAACTCGACCTCATTAATCACCAACTTCAGCACTCCCGATACGGACAGACGTGCTTTCGGTATCCGTTAGTTGAATGTGCGTTACAATTATTTTTTTATGAATAGATATGATATTCAATTGGGTTTCTACTTACGAGTAAGTATCATTTCGGATGCCTGGGATCTCGAGCGGGTTAAGAATATACTCCCGTGTTGCGCTCTTGGATGCGACGGGTGTCCCGCGGAGGGGCTAAGGAGTCCACCTTTAGGAAAGAGCCCACATGATAGATCCAGAGGACACGAAAACCACCGATTCAAACCGCGTTCGGCACCAGATACATCCGAGAGTTTGCGCGACGCGGTAAATCCATGTTTTTAACTCTTGTACGTGTTCGAGTGAGTCAGTAAGTGAGAGAAGTGTTCTCCCGACGGCTGCTGACACGTATCCTGCGAGTGTGTGAATGAGGCTGGGAGCTGGAATGTGAATGGAGCGTACTGGTGTGAATCAGGCTTTAGGAATGGCTCATTCAGCCGTGGCTCCACCTCCAGCTGGAGCAGCCCACCTGATACACACCCCACACATACATCCCCCCCTCAGGATATAGCGCCCTGGCCCGGGACATGTGGAATAAGGTGAATTAGTCGGTTCATAATAACGCATTCCAGATTAAAGCGTTATATGACGCGGCTCTGATATGGTGAGAGCCGTCCAATGCGTAACCGTAACGCGTTGGACATGTGTGTGCCGGTTGCCTGTGAAAGTCCGTGCACATCGAAATGAATCAGATGTGGCTGTCATGATTGATTCATTGTGGAATTAACATAACATAAGTAATTTCCGTATACTGACAGCGATGTAGTCTTGCAATTAATGGCCAGCAACGATGTTCGGATTTACTACACAATAACAGGCATATATATATAACAACAATACCACGGACATCAATTAATTAACAATTTGCTAACAAAAGTAGATGTAATTTGAAGTTGAAGACTGGGCTGTTGCCGCAGGGAGCAGCGGCTGTTCACGACGGCGACCAACTCAATTCAAACAATTCAATGATCGGCATGCCATTTTAATCAGCCTACCTCTATTCCGTGTGTTCCCTGTGTCTCACCCGAAAACACACCTCTCCTCACCTCGGCTGATCAGAGAGGAGCCAGACGGTCGCTTCGAGTGGACGGAGATTCATCAAATGTCTCTTTAGTTGTCTATCTCCACATCCCCCTGTGCGCACTCTGCGCGTCTAGACGCACGTCGAACTGTTAAATCATTCCTCATCTCCTAAAAACATACTTCACTGCCCGTCTGCAGACATGTTTACTCTCGTCTGCGGTTTGAATGACTTCCAGAATTGAAAGTGATTCACAGCCGAAGGGCCGCCGTCTCCACCGGTTCCCTCGCAGGTCCGCCCCCCCCCCCCCCCTCCCGTCCCCGCCACCCCAGTTTGCATATCATTAGTTAAACAACGTGGCAACAACTTTGAGACGCTCCTTTGTTACCAGAGATTAGCCTGAAAAGCGCAAGTGGGGCCGTGAAGAGAAAAGCAACAGTGACCACAGTGCAGCAGGTATGGTAATGCCCTGTTTCGAGCCGTGGCCATGTGCACGGTGAGATACTGGTGGACAGGCGCGAACGGATTCCCCAGTGAAACATCGAGTTGGCCGTATTACTACACTATGCCGTTTGGGACGCCTATCCATACGCGTTACAACGGTTTGTCCACTGTTTGTTCAATGAGGCCATGAGCATTAATTCTTTGTCTTTGCACTGGTTCGACCAATCCAACTGGATGAGTGAAAAGGCAAACTAAAGCTAGTCCCTTTGCTAGTCACCAACCAGTGTTTTTTTTTTTCTTGGATTGTGCCATCATTTCACTGCCCTTTAAAGAGTGGAACAAATTACATTTAAACACATTGAACGCTTTCAATGGCCTCGCTACCTCACCTCATCTGACCCCTATCCAGTCCAAGCTCCCCCCAGGCCCCCTCTACCTCTCCCTCTCTCTTTCTCCCTCCCTCCCTCCCTCCATGTTCATCTTCCTGCCATATCGCTAGGTGGCATTCATCTGGTGGGTATTAATAATAAAAACGTATCACCATGGTGACGGCATGGCTCTGAGTCAGGCCCGGTTCTAATGGTCTGGATAGAACCAGCAGCGGGAAGGGAACCTGTGATCCAGAGAGAGGGAGAGAGAGAGGGTAGAGAGAGAGAGAGAGAGAGAGAGAGAGAGAGAGAGAGAGAGAGAGAGAGAGAGAGAGAGAGAGAGAGAGAGAGAGAGAGAGAGAGAGGGAGAGAGGGAGAGAGGGAGAGGGGAGTCGGACCCAGAGAGAGAGAGAGAGAGAGAGAGAGAGAGAGAGAGAGAGAGAAAGAGAGAGAGATACAGAGAGGGAGAGAGAGAGAGCGAAAGAGAGAGAGAGAGAGATACAGAGAGGGAGAGAGAGAGAAAGAGAGAGAGAGGGGTAGAGAGAGAGAAAGAGAGAGAGACTGAGAGAGAGAGGGGTAGAGAGAGAGAAAGAGAGAGAGAGTGAGAGATATGGTAGGGAGATGAAAATGGAGAGATGGAGGGAGGGAGAGAGAGAGAGAGGGAGGGAGAGGGAGGGGGGGAGAGAGAGAGAGAGTGAGAGAGAGAGAGAGAGAGAGGGGAGAGAGAGAGAGAGAGAAAGAGAGAGAGAAAGAGAGAGAGAGGGGGGGATGAGAGGGAGAAAGAGAGAGAGAATGAGAGAGCAGGGGGGATGAGAAGGAGAAAGAGAGAGAGAAAGAGAGAGGGAGAGCTTTAAACCAGCCAGAGGAAACGATGAGGCACAGACTTGCCGGCTGACCGAGCGCCAGAGAGAGTGTGTCGCCATGGTGATTCACCATGTTCCGCCCAGCGGAGGATACGAGACGCCATCCCGGAGGCTCCCAGCGCGTGCCAGGCTAGCAACCCGAGCGCTCACAGCGCCGAGGTATTTAGCAGAGGCTTTTAAACTGCTTGACAGATGTGCGTGGTCTAGGAACAGGTAAAGGGGTCACAGGGCGTCCTGCTTCTCAGCAGAGTCCTGCACGTTCAGCCGCCGACACTCAGGGGTAGACCAGAGCCAAACAACCAGCCCAGACTGTCCTGCACGCAGATCATTGACGGATTACTGTGAGTGGTCATTTAAGTGGACGCCTTTATCCAACGAGACGTAGGGAATTTTTGGTGCGACCCACAATCTTTTCCCCGTAGGAGTCAAACCAGAAGACTTATGGTGCTCCCTGGTTTCGGTTCAAATGGAAGGGTGCTTTGACCAATGGAAACTGTGGGCATGTTAAGCTCTGTGCATATAGGGATAATAG
This sequence comes from Gadus chalcogrammus, assembly GCF_026213295.1. NCBI lineage: Eukaryota > Metazoa > Chordata > Actinopteri > Gadiformes > Gadidae > Gadus > Gadus chalcogrammus. Next base: position 12,022,062 of record NC_079414.1, on the reverse strand, counting down.
AATTTCCATAACTTCCATAAACACTGCAATTTGAACCAATTTGTTGATTGGAAGTCACCCCTAGTTCCCCCCAAACTGAGGCGGGTGTGGCGGAGACGCTGCTGTTCCCCCCCAGTGGTCACCGAGAAGAGACGTCAGGATAATACAACAGTGATGTCTGCCTTTTTAATAATCAACAGGGGTAGATGGTTGTTTCTTTTCTTGCATAGTCGGCGGCGGGGCCGCAGCAAAACATCACGGGGTCGGGGCAGATAGACGGCAGAGTCACAAGGACCGAACCGAAACATCATCAATCTCATGTGGCTATTTGTCACACATGAAAATAAATAAATGTCAGCCGTTTAAAATGGATGATGAAATGATTGGGAATGGCTGATGTCGGAAATTGGACGGATTACATGGGTGAGGTAAGCGCCATTCCATGAGTCATGCAGAGTCATCTGGTCGCTTTGACTACTTTTATACGACCAAAGGAAAATAACTAGTGTGCGTGTGTTTGCGTGTGTGTGTATGTGTGTGTGTGTGTGTGTGTGTGTGTGTGTGTGTGTGTGTGTGTGTGTGTGTGTGTGTGTGTGTGTGTGTGTGTGTGTGTGTGTGTGTGTGTGTGTGTGTGTGTGTGAGTGTGTGTGTGTGTGTGTGTGTGTGTGTGTGTGTGTGTGTGTGTGTGTGTGTTCAAGGTATATGTTATTCTTGCGACTTTGAAGTGTCAGTGTATACTACAAAGCATTTGCGATCATTTGTACTATACTATTTACTAAACTACTTCAATTCTAATTATATAGAAGTGGGAAAAAAAAGTCAGAAAAAGCGAGAGACAGAGCGACAGAGAGAGAGAGAGAAAGACACACACACACACACAACCACACACAGAGGTTGCGTGGAAAAAACACAAGGAGGGTCAAGATAAACATAAAAAGGCCAAACGATCAAACAAAGTTAATCCGCTCGTACCTCAAAGGGTTCCCCAACCCGCCCCTTCTCAGATTCTCCCCGTAGGAAACCCGGACTACCCCAGCGCACCCTGAGACAGACTGGGGCAACACCCTCTGCACTCCTGCACGCTGGGGCTTTCATCCCCACGTCCCCACAGACATAAGGGTTTAGTGCATGTGAGATCAGAGACAGAGACCTGCCTGCCGCTGGCTTCAGGGCACACAGGGGGGCTTCTGTAAAACGGCTGCTTCAAGCTGATTGGCTTGATCTCTGTCATGGTGCAAATACGTATCAGACACGCTTCTGGATAAGTAGCTGGTTAGCTTGGATGCAGGTAGGAAGTGAGGTGTTTTTGCAACACAATGGTAGCTTATTAAGAAGAACATAGGCTGGTAGTAGCAAAAGTGTGTATGGTGTTTGATTCCCTGCCGAAAGGCACAGGGTTTGATGCCCTATGTCCGCAGCCTACATGTAGACATTACCCTGACCTGCTCAGATATGTGAGTTCACTGAAGGACACATTCGATGAAGTCGTCCAAATGACAAAATGGTCAAATAGCAATATAAAGGCACTGATTGGCAGTTGTTTGGCATAAAACATTCGGGTAACGATAAGGATCGACTGTCGCTGGTCGAGGGTGCTATGATGGAACTGTTGATTTGCCGCCATAAATTCCCAGGTAGTTAAAGTTCCAAAGTCCTACATCAGCAAAGCTGCAATTCTGTAAGGTAATTTAAAGTTTAGATCTAAACAGCTCAGTGGAGAGATGTAATCTGGGTTGATGGAAAACTGGGGGCCATTTCTATTTTTCTTGTGGAGCTTGGTGTCATGCGTTGTAAACTTTATTGGGTGACCCATGACCCCAGGCAGAGGGAAAGCAGAGGGTGAGGAGAAGGAGGGGGGGAGAGAGAGAGAGGGGGACGGAGAGAGAGAGGGAGGCAGGGATAGAGAGAGAAATAGAATGGACAGAGAATTAGAGTCTGAGAGAGAGAGAGAGAGAGAGAGAGAGAGAGAGAGAGAGAGAGAGGTTTTAAAAAGAGAGAGATAAGGACAGAGAGGGAGGGAGGGAGATAGAGAGGGAGAGGGAGAGAGAGAAAGAGAGGTTTAAAAGGGAGCCAGAGTGAGAGATGGGGACAGAGGAAGAGAGAGAGAAACATAGAAGGACAGAGAGATACATTGAGAGAGAGAGAGAGAGAGAGAGAGAGAAAAGAGAGAGAAAAAGAGGGAGAGAGAGAGAGAGTGAAAGAGAGAGGTTTAAAAGGGAGCCAGAGTGAGAGATGGGGACAGAGTAAGAGAGAGAGAAACATAGAATGACAGAGAGATACATTGAGAGAGAGAGAGAGAGAGAGAGAGAAAGAGAGAGAAAAATAGGGAGTGAGGGAGGAAGAGAGAGAGAGAGAGAGAGAGAGAGAGAGAGAGAGAGAGAGAGAGAGGGAAAGAAAAGGAGAGAGAAAAAGAGGAAGAGAGAGAGAGAGAGAGAGAGAGAGAGAGAGAGTGAGAGAGAGGAGAGAGAGAGAGAGAGAGAGAGAGAGAGAGAGAGAGAGAGAGAGAGAGAGAAAGAGAGAGAGAGAGATGTTTAAAAGGGAGCCAGAGTGAGAGATGGGGACAGAGGAAGAGAGAGAGAAACATAGAATGACAGAGAGATACATTGAGAGAGAGAGAGAGAGAAAAAGAGAGAGAAAAATAGGGAGTGAGGGAGGAAGAGAGAGAGAGAGAGAGAGAGAGAGAGAGAGAGAGAGAGAGAGAGAGAGAGAGAGAGAGAGAGAGAGAGAGAGAGAGAGGGAGGAGAGAGAGAGAGAGAGAGAGAGAGAGAGAGAGAGAGGGGGGGGGGGGGGGCAGCCTTGGGCTCAGCCTTCAGAGGGTTCACTGGGCGGACATGTTGGGCCAAAGGAGTCCAAACGCCCCAGGGGGCGTCAACAAGAACTCAGGGACATAAACCCCCCATCTGTTAGCTCACGTCAAAACACTGCAATGACATCACTCGCAAAAAACACACTTTCATACTTGGCTTTTAAGTGACGTATTTTTTAATATTTGTATTCTAATGTCTCATATCTTTAATTGTATATATTTTGTTATTTATTAAATACAAATATATACTTGAATAATATTTTACCAGCTTTTTTATTTATATATATTTTAAATATTTGAATGTATCTTGGAAGCAGTTGCTATTATTGTGGGCGATCAAGCACATTGCAAACTTTGTTTTACAAAGTGCGCCACACAATTACAGATTATTATTATTAAGAGTGGTTTGGGACACAGAAGATGATACAGGACCCTCGTAGCATCATAGTGCTCAGGGTTAGCCTGTAGCCGCTAAACAAGCCTGTATTGATGGCTGGCCTGTTTGTTTGTTGTGTTGTGACAGTTTAACTGACAGAGGTCGGTCAACTGATCCATCTGAGGCACCCAGACCAGGTTCTGCTGGAGAAAGTCCTACTTGTCTCATCCTGTCGGGGGACACTGGTCACTGAGCT
>NC_079414.1:11996145-12016145 GCF_026213295.1 Gadus chalcogrammus | reverse complement strand
AAACAAATAAAATAAAATAGACACATACAGACACAGAACCACACATTCACCCTGCCTGGAGAAGAACAAAATCTCACCCGAAACCACATTTCCCCCCCCCCCCCAACACACACACACAAACCCACACACACCCCAATACCCACCCACACACACACACACACACGTCCACCAACCCACACACACAAACACACCCACACATACACACACCCATAACCACACAAACCCATTCACCCACACACACACACACACACACACACACACACACACACACACACACACACACACACACACACACACACACACACACACACACACACACACACACACACACACACACACACACACACACACACACACACACACACACACACATAAAACAGTTGCAGAAGCAAAGCCCGCTGCTCATATTTTTCCCGTTAGTCATGCGTTGGATTTCTCATTAGGGACGGATCATCCTATGGAGGAGGGGGGAGGGAGCAGGGAGGCTCTGAGGTCAAAGGGCAGATGGACCCTTGAGATGAGGAGAAATATCTTGGAGGGGGGGAACTGAGTATGAAAATGTCGTATTTGGGGGACTTTACGGCGACACACGCTGCACAGCCGGGGCAGCACGACGTAGGGACGTATGCGTCCCACGGGGGGAGATGTGCCAGTGTGCTGTCTGGGAGAGGAGAAACCGCTCAGAGCGCTGGCACGGGGAAGAGATGGAGCTCACGCAAAAGGGAATTACATCAAGTGAAAACCGTCCAGAGAGGCTCAGAGGTGTGTCACCGACGTACTCCAGCCGAATGACGGCATAGAACAACCTGTTCTCATACGCTGTCACTCTCACTCTCTTCTTTCAACCCGCCCTCTGGTCCGTTCACTCTCCTGTCCGCAACTGCACAAAAGCAACCAAGCTAAAGTGAACATCTGGATTTGTCATCGCTTTGTTACATCTAAACCCCTGTTTCTGTTTTGGCTCCATCGGGGAAAAAAGCTTAATGCTAAATATTAGAACGGATTCGAATCAGTCCCAGAGGAGTAGCAGAGGTTGAGTGTTTGAGCTCTGGAAATGGAAGCGGCTCCCCTGTATGTTGAGAACAGAACGTTAACCCGCTCCCCTGAGAACAGAACGTTAAGCCTGCCTCTGGGCTCAGATTATCACGGCCCTTCATCCGTCTACGGCTGGGCTTCCACCAGTCTTTGGTTCAGCTCTCTGCACCTCTCGTCCTCCACTGAGTCATCATTGCTACAGTCAGTATTAAGAGACGTGTTTTAGCCCAAAATAGACCGAAAAGCATAATAATGATGATACATTTATAGTACCACCCTCTATAGCGCACACATTGTCAATTGGTAATATGTAGCTAATGGTTATTAGTAGCTACTACAAATTATCTTTATCTGACTGGTGCTTTGCTGCTGTAAAACTGTGACCTCATGGGTACAAAAAAACTATTTGCCATCTCATCAATTTAATCTCAACGTAGTTGTAAATGCGCTCTGGTGGATATTTCATAAACATTTGATAGGAGAATATGCAATTGTTCCATGTTTGCGCGTGAGTCTCCCGAGCAGGGAACCACTGCCCGGACTCCGGAGTTGTGAGTGTGCGAAAAACTGCCATATTAAACATAGAACAAATCAACATTTCCGAATCTGCTATCTGACGGCCGAAAAACATTTATGTCTGTGTTAAAGTTAAATGAATATTAACTGTATCGATCGGATTTAATCATATCTCACCGGATTGTTAAAACATTGATACGAATCCCATCTAATTATTCTATATTAAAAAGTATCGTCCCTGAATCATATCGTAGCGCAGATACGTATCGGATCATCCTAAAGGAGAGATGCACACCCCTGATACAAGGCCGTGCTCGTCAGACCACATATGAACTTCCCCTAATAACGCTTTTCGAAGAATTGTTAAAGGTCTTCTGAGCAGAACCAAAGGTTTGGCAGTTGAAAAATGAGGCCAGCCCTGTGGCTTCCAAAGAACAAACAGACAATCATGTAGTGTTCTTTCGTAATACATGGAAATGTTCAGAGTTGTTTGGGAGACCTCAACAATTCATCTCCAGATTAATTTCTGTCCAAACAGGGTTTACCAAATGGCCATGTGTGTTCTGCTTCAGCGTTAATTATAAGCCAAAATTAATGATAATAATAGCCTAAATTATCATATTCCTACCCTGTTCTCATGACCCTCACCCAACAAAAGTTTTGTTATAATGTAAGTTATTTTGTCCCGCTTAGTGCGCTAATGTCTCTTTTTCTGATGTATTCTCTAAAACCAGGAATGTTGACTCAAATGGAGATGCTTCATTGTGAAATTTAATTTTAAAGGTTGGAAAGAGAGATTAATTCTCCTCTGAATCCAATCCAAAAAGTAGTGCAGCGGTATGCTTAAAAGTCTACACAATCTTTACTTGCTGAAACTTCATGTATTAGCTTGTTGTACTGGTATGTTACATTAGATTGTGACAGATATGTTTTATCTGTTTGTTCTGTAATAAATAGTGCAGTGGCCAGGGCGTTAGGTTCTGGGTTCGATCTCCAATGTCTGCAACCTAACCAAAAGGCATGTCTGACCAAGAAGCCCTAAACGCTTCTCTTCAAATACATGGATCTGATTTCACTCTATGTAGCTTTGAACAAAGGCATCTGCTGAATCACTAAATGCTTATTTTATAGTGTCCTATTGCTATTTAAGGTGGCCATTATCAGTGGCACTGCTAAATAACAGACAACAGACAGACAGGCCAGAGACAGGGAGAGGGAAGGCGGGAGAGACAGGGAGAGGGAAGGCGGGAGAGACAGGGAGAGGGAAGGCGGGAGAGACAGGGAGAGGGAAGGCGGGAGAGACAGGGAGAGGGAAGGCGGGAGAGACAGGGAGAGGGAAGGCGGGAGAGACAGGGAGAGGGAAGGCGGGAGAGACAGGGAGAGGGAAGGCGGGAGAGACAGGGAGAGGGAAGGCGGGAGAGACAGGGAGAGGGAAGGCGGGAGAGACTTCCCTTCCTCAGAATGTTGGGAGACTGACATCATGCCGAGTAAGGGCGGGGTTTGCATGGAAACATGTGCTCTGTGGTAGTTATCATATGTGCCAAACATGTGCCAGCCTCCTCTCAACACCAATAAATCAGAAGGGGCCCTGGTGCGAGGTCGGACTTTCACCAGAATCAGTCCTCCTGCGGGGGCCATTTTGAGTGAGGAGGGATATTTGCACTCAAACGAGGAAGAAGAGAGTCAGGGTTGACAGTTTGGCTAGAACATCAGAGGAATGTAACCAGGAACTGCCTCTGATGTCGATTCTTCGGATAGTTCTGTGGTGTTTTCAACAGTTGGTAATTGCATTTGAAATCTTTTAACATTTTCCGATCCTGCAACCTTAATATGATCCTCACCATGGCTAACCTAATATGCATACATAATCCTTGGAAAACAGCCTCATCGTACAGATGTTATGACGCCAAGTAAGCTGTCTTACTAGTTATTTGGCGGTCTTTCTCAATAGCTGTGTCGGTAGCTAGTTGTTTGCATTAGAAGCAAGTTTTCAAGACTCTTTCCACCGAACTTCCAGAGGGCAGACCCTGCTGCCCTCTACTCTTGTATTTCCTTCTCTGTTTGGAGTAGCCATGGAGTTCCATACGCGTGGGGCGGTGGAATTCCAGAGAAAGAGAAGCGTCTGTCCGCATCCATCCCTGACCAGAGCCTCTCGGCGAGTAACTCAGGAAGTTAATGTCTTGGCTCACCTCGACCTCTGACCTGGGCTGAACTATAACCTGGGGGGAGCCACGTGACCAAACATTCCATCTGTTACAAACATAAAGTAGGTACACTTTTTTTCATTGTGAAATGTAAAACGTATGTACATATTTGATCTATATGCTTCCTTTGTAGGCTACCGATCCTATCATTTAATTTTTTTTAATTATTGTCTTGCTATGTCTCACATGATGGTCTTTTAAATGTCTTCATAATTAGATTCACATTACTTTATAGAGCACTTTGAAATGTGATTGTGTTTGGAGGGTGCTATATTAAGAAACCTAAATCATGTTTATTCCAGTTGGGGGCCATTGCAAATGGTTAAGAATTTAGGAACCATATCATTCTAAATGTACCTCATGATCTTCGACAGAGTCTAATTCTTTCATTGTGTCCAAAATAAATGCACAATTCATAACATGAATTTAAACATGGGGCCTCTGTGTGAGAACACTGCCTGAGGTTGTACATTTCATGAGGTTTCAAGTGGTCTGGACACATAGTCATAGTAAAATATTAGCAAAGAGATACTTCATTCAATGCTTCTTTCTGTGTCCATTGTTTATTCAAGTTGTTCTAACATGTTATGTGATTAAAGGGCAAGTTCCTTTCTTAACCCTTAGCAGGTTTAATTCCCCATTATTTACAGCTATTCAAAAAGCTATTTTTAATAACAATAACACGATAGAGTGCCTGAGGCTTTTCTTTGGCTTTGGCTTCACCAGAGTGAAGCCAAAGAAAGTAGGTTTTTTACCAGGCTGACCTTATCACACAGATTCAAACATACAAGGAAACAGATGGAGTGCTTTGGAGGGACGTTTTTGGACATCAGGAAGGTGTATGTGTATTTGTGTTTTGGTGCGTGTGTGCGTGTATGTGTGTGAACATCAGTGTATAATTTATAGGCAGATCGATTCAACTTCAGTAAAAAGGCGAATAATATAAATAGAAAGACAATAAAATAAAATAAACCTCTGTAGCAACAACTTTGTGTGTGTGTGTGTGTGTGTGTGTATGCGTGGACACATGCACAAGGGCCACACTTTAAAGATTTGTAGAGATTTTCCTGTATGCTTGGATTGGAATTTCACATGTATGTCAAGGCATGTTCACGTGTATCTTAAAGAGCACCTATTATGCTTTTTCGACTTTTATGACCTATAAACCTTGTTATAATGATTTATGGTCATGTTTAACCATACTAAAGTGTCAAATAATGACGTTCATGCATTTAGTCGTATTCCCTTCTGACCGTCTGGGCCGGGTGGCTGTGCAGAGCGCTAAACACTAGGGACGCTGGTCGTGATTCACTTGTTCAAATTTCCGGGATTTGTCTACGTAGAACAATCCGGATTTTCCATGTATGGTAATGCTGCAAAATGCTTCTCCGGAAGGTAACCAATCACAACAGAGTGGGGTTGGCAGGAGGGGGGCGAGGGGGGCGGAGAAGGACGAAGCCGAGTGTTGACAGAGAATGCTAGAAGCGCCCAGATGAGAGGAAGAGTTTCCTGAAAATCTACATCGTTTTCTGGGCTGTGATTCATGTCAGGTTGCTCTAGGAGTCATTAATAAGAAATTAAGACCAGAAAAGTAGCATAATAGGAGATCTTTAAAGATGGCTGAGCAGTATCTCACGTGCAGGACGCTGAGGCAGGCAGGACTTAGGGACTATAGTCTTTATTAGTTTATGGTATTACATAGTGTAGCTGTGCTGGAATAATATGAAGAGGTAGTTATGTAGTTGACATATATGTTTCCTACATACATTGCTTCTTACAACTGAAAAACATTGCATTCAAATATAACATTCATGAACTATATTTCATGCTGCAAATGGCCTTTTACAATGCTGGTCAACACAGCCATATATAGAAAAGTAGAAAGTAGTGTAACTACCTCAACTCAGCACTTTTATCTCCTTCTCTCTTGATACATATATATATAAATCTTCGACTGCCTCTGTCGATCTCTCCTACAGGCTGCAGCCAGTTCATTGGCTAAACATACATAAAAACACTGAGTAGGCCGCCGTGTAGGGTTTTAAAAGTGTGTGTGTGTGTATTTGGGTGAGGTGGGTCGATGGGGGACAGGAGATACGGTCCGGGCTACAACCCCCCCTACCCTCCTCTAGGGTCCCCCAGGGGCTGTATCTGAACTGTGGTGGGTGGGGGTTTGGGACAGCTGGGGGGGGGGGCCTAAGCCCTTCCATCTGGAGGAGGGTAGAAATTACCCTTATCTCCATCACGTCTGATTATTATTACATTGGTCGGCCTTGCTCTCCCTGGGTCCTCCCACTGTGGAGGGGGGATGGAACCTGGGAGGAACACCGTGGAGGTTGAGTTTGGATCCGATTTAAACGTAGGGAGTGATTGATGGGAAATGCATCCTTGCTACCTCCCATCGGGCTGTGCATCACAGAGCAACTGAAGTGTACGATTAGTGACGATTGCCATGGAATTCTCAATCCAGCAGCCAATCAGCATTCTTTCTCATTGCTCAAACTAAATGAATCATTGTAGAAAGCACTCTACAATGACATCTAATGTAAAGTGTTTCATCAGCCAAGAGCCGATAAAAAAAGCAAACAGCAGATAAGGTCTCTAAATTGAATGCTAGCTAATTCAATAATAAGAACATTGGATGTTGCCAGTTTGGTATAACTGTAAGCTTTCATTGAAGAGAGACGACTCACATGATGCAGACGCTCAAACACAGCAGTTGGTTTTCTGCCTCTAAACAATGAGCCTCCCTTTCCTCAAAGACAAGCGACTTCTTGTGATCCCCAGCAGAGACAGTGTGACCAGAGAGAGCTCAAACCAAGCCTTTGTTTCCCTGGGTAGAAAAAATATTCAGGAGGTTCTGAAGAGCCCTGGCACAAGGTACGAAAACAGCGCCTCGCTCTGTGTCCCCAATGGGAATTCGATGCGTTCCTGACAGCCGTAATGAAGGCTTCCAGGCGGCATCTTCTTAGCACAACACAGCAATAGATACGCCACAAGCTGTTATGTTGACGAGCCAAATGAGAGACAATCTGTGTCCTGATTCGATAGCGGGCCCAGTCTGAATGGCTCACAAGACTCCAACACTGACCCTGGAGAAAGAAAAGTCAGCGGAAGCAAAGGCAGAGTGTGTTCAGCATTCATTACGTTTGGTGCTACTTGAGAAGGCGGCCATTATTGACACACACAACACAAGTATCACATACTATATAGGAGGGCATGAACCCTAGTCGTCTCACCACTTTGGGCGCAATCAAACCCAACTTCTATTTTGAGACGAACGCACGCTATAACATTCCAAGAATGCCTAGTTTAGGACATTCTGTACTGATCGTTTGGCACTTTGACCTTGGCTGCCACTGAATGGTAAACATTGTGTTCAGCGTAGTGGATGGGCTTGTTTGTGACCTGTCAGGGCATTTATTCAGAAAAAATGAATGACACACACTGTCTTCATTGACCCCGACCCTCGCCAAACACATAGAGAAAACACACACAGTCACACACACACAAACAGACAGGCTGAATGGGCCTTACATCGTCAAAGTGTCACTTAGCCCCAATGCTAACAAGAAACGCTTCAGTGCTTGCGTTTGAGGGGCTGAAGTTAGCGACTAGAGGGGCAAAGGGTGACCACATCTGGCCGTTGGTCCAGAATCCAGCCATTCAGGATGACACGGGGTCGGGACCCCTAAGTGACTAAGAGGTGAAAGGTCAGCAGCAGTACCTTTCTATCAGAAGAAATGAATGTTGGGAGGCTGGCCATCCACTCAAAAGAGCTTTGTTGGTCTTTGTCAGGGAGGGAACAGAATCAAGGTTTAATACAGAGCCACTTGCTAGTCTTTTTGTTGAAATAATAGCCCAAACCTATCAATGCAAACACAGGAGTCTATATCAACATCGTAAGTGATACATCGCTTTACATTTACAATGACATTAAGTTCAGTACATTGCACGTTTCATTCAAGATGGCTGCCGAGCAACATCCCACAGCGCTGAAAGAAAAGATGACCTCTGAAAATGACAACGAGTGATGAATCGCAATCTTGCCTTGACTCAGGCCTTTTGAAGAGAAAATGCCCAGAGGTATGTCCTGCCCCGTCCTTAGAAGTCCAACTGCCCCCACTTGATGGATTTTTGCGAGGGCCGTTAATACCCGCAGACTTCAAGCTAAATCCAAGCTAAGTAACAATCAAGCTGACATCTTTACTGCCGACCTCCGACCTGGATGCAGTGTATGATGTATATTTACGATCCATTCATAGAGATGAACACTCTCACAGTGTAGGACTGCCTTTTGAACCACCTGCATCACCCGGTCTTTCCCTGCTTTTCTTGTCAAGCACCATGTTGAAAGCTGATGGAAATATGAGCAGAGTGTACACCTAGCTGTAGGTGACCCCTCCTCCCCCTTTTTAGTAATCAGACAGAGTGCCTGAAGGGGTGACCTGGATGGGTTGAGCTGGAGGTCACTCTCTACCCCCTATCGCCCTACTTAGAGTCCTTTAGCTTCTGAGTCCGTTAAGTGGCACTCAAATAGTTGACTTGTTTGACTGGCAGGGAAACATTGGACAGACTTTTGACTGGCAGGACTAATGAAATTGTTCACAAGATAACGTCAAATGGATAAACGTGGTAGCAGATGGAGGAGACAGAAGAGGAAAGATTGCAGGCCCGGAGGGTTCAGAGCAAGAGGCCTTCCGATTGATGTCCAATATTTCTCCCAGCTTTCACTGGAATATGCGGAGCCGGGGAGGTATGAGCAGGTAATGTCACCCGGGCGAAGACAAGGGCCATAACGGCCTGCACAACACCTACGCTGTCGACTTCATACCACAAAGGATACCTTACAAACGTGTGTGTAAACTCTATTCCATTCTGCTTTAGAACAGCTTTTCATATGTTAAACACCTTAGCTTCAACAACTGGTCTCAGGTAGACGTGAAACAATCAAAGAACGGCTCTTGTTCAACAGTACTTTCTGTATTTTTATGCCTTATTTTACCCTTACTTTTTTTCTTTCTCCTGCAGTCTCAATGACCCCAGGGATAGTAGGAAGAACCAGGTCCCCCTAATCCTCCATATAAATCTCGAGCAACCCCAAAAATGAAAGTTGACAAGACTCAAAGAGTGTGAGAGCCAGCTTTCTGGCATGTGACCTCTCTGGTCCTTGTGAGAGATTATGTTGGTGTATAAATATTTAGGCGTGCGTATCCACCCCATGTTAAAAGTAGGCTATAATGTCTCCTTGGCATATGGTTACTTGGATACAGGGAAAGAGGAATCTTAATGGGGAGATAACTGCCTCTGGATGACATGTGTTGGACGCCCGGGCCGCACGGAAGAGAGGCTGGGTCAGGGAGTTTGTGCTGTGTTAGAGCAGCACATCGGGGAATAACTATGTTGGTTTTAAAGGGCTCCTATTCAATCACCAGGTGTGATGTTGGTGTAGCCATTCAAAATACACCCCATGGCCACGTCAAAAAAGAGGGGGTGTCAACCTATGGATGGACCAACGTTCCAGTTGGTTACAGTCTACTGCAGGGGTGGGTAAAAAAATGTCATTGGGGGCAACATAAGACATTTCCAAATGCCTTTGAGGGCATAGGAAATTGTTTCATGCCTTAACCATTAGATTGTATTATAGGAAATATATTGCTGTAACTCTTAAGCATTTGTAATTAAAAGTCACTCCAAATTAACGTGAATAAAATCATTTTATTCACCATGTGTACAACAGAATTACAGATTGTACAATTTGGATTACAAATAACTACGTCTATATTTTTAAACCTATCTGTATCTGTAACAAGTGCAATGAACTTGAACAGTGCATCCACATTTGATAATGTAGGGTAGGCATTACAACCTACACATATAGAAAAAGTGCTCAGTGGGCTTGAAAGTGCACTGAAGTCAGGTGTAACTCCTGATGTGGCTAAGCACAGCACATCTGACAGATGTTTATCACTGCGAGTAGATCTGGATCGGGAATTTTTGTTTTTCATCCATGAGAAAGTTGAATGAAACTTGCTAAACAACCAAATGCTCCTTCTCCAGATCACGTGCACCAGCAATTTCATAATAAAAGCCCTTCACCTTTTTTGATATTTAACTGCTTACAAGCACGTTTTTACAATAAAAGTTGTATAAATAAATACATTTATTAAATGAATTATTAAGTCTATAATTAATTCTGAGTGGCCTGCGAGATCCCAGGTGGTCCGCTGGTAAGTTTATCTATCAGTCATACATCTTGGGTGGACACTCCCATGCGGGATGTCACTACACAGGGTCAATTTTGAAATGGCTCATGGTGGCAACATTCCATCTGGTGGTAAAGCATTTGTCCTGTAAAAAAACAACTCTGGCCCTGACCTTGTTTGTTTGTGTAAATGTCCACGATTGTAGTAAGCAATAAGTGATGATGGCATGCAGAAGTTTGATGTTTCCAGTGTTGTGACAGTTGTTTGGCATTTTGGAGGACACCCATCTGTTTGGGTTCTCTTTAGAAGAATCACATTGGAGTATTTAACACGTCATGGTGTCCAGTTGAATACCTGCATGCCCTGTTGTTTTTAAGACAATCAAATCAATCAGGGAATTCACTATGACAACTTTAAGATGCTTTCTTAAGATAAATTGCATGAGTAGGCATCCACAGAAAACCAAACATTTACTAATAAATGTAGTAAAACTAACCAAATGTTGCAAGGGATGACATTATAAGTACATGGTGAGTTAATCATAAACCAAACAACACAAGCACGAGGCCTCACCGCCTACCTCTTGGTTTGGATTGGATTAATACATTCAAGATGGCCGCCACTAAAAGCACAGGAAATTAATGGGTAAACAAACAGCAGGGGACCGCGGACCCCACGGGACCGTGAGGTCACTAGGGATGAGATGAGGGCTTTAACGGGGCCACTAAAGCGTCCTCTAAGCACCCATCTGGAATGGATTCTGGTGGAATGTGTTGTATGTTTTCCAAGTAATCACCCGCCAAACACGGGTCACCCTGCATCAAGCCGCAACTTTCAATGTATTTTTGTAAGACATACAAGAAAATAAGGGGTTCATTTCAGATTCAGTGGGACGCAATACCGTACATAGGAAACTAAGGCTATTCATATACATACATACGCCTATACCCTTGCACACACACACACACACACACACACACACACACACACACACACACACACACACACACACACACACACACACACACACACACACACACACACACACACACACACACACACACACACACACACACAAACACACACCCCAGTAAGCAGCTTTCTGAGCTCTAGTCCCCACCCAGTGTGATGGGTGCTCAGTGCCTGTGGAGGCTTATTTCCCGTCACCGTGGGGGGGGTGGGCATGAATCCCTGACCGCTTTGTGCCGATGTTTCCGGCTCCACTCACCCTCAGCCAAGTCCACCCTGAAAGCCTGAAGTGATTAGGAACTGCAGTAGCGCTGTTTTATCACGGCTGATATTCTGACTCAAAGTAAAAGCCCTGTCGGAGTGATCCTGGCGAGCTGACTCTTGGTTTGGTGTGTTTCTGTTTAAACCAGGTGTAACACCTGGTTCTCCTTAATCCCTGTTTCCAATATGTTGCAAAGTCAAGTTGTACTATTTTAATAAAAAGGAATTTCAATTCTGGGAATGAAACGGGTTCAGGTTCATTCAAAAGCGAACGCAGGGGAAGAAATTGGCAGCGGTAGAGAGGAATCACAAAAGCCGGTGAATGACAACGAGAGGGAGCGCGAGGTTGACGTACAGGGAGACAGAGAAAGCCGCAGGACGGAGTGAGGGCGAGGGAGACGTGGGGAGTGGGCGAGAGAGTTGTTCTTACAAGCTTGAGGGAACCCATTGAGAGAGTGAGTGTGAAGAAGAGGGAAAGTGGGGAAAGGTATTGAAAGAGCGGTAGAGAGCCGCAGCGAGGAGAGGGGGGGGGGGGGGGGGGGGGGGACCAAAGTAAACAAGTCGGTCCTGAACGGTCGAGTCATCGGGTTTAACACAACATTCCTCTGCACTCGCAGAACAAGCTGCCTTGTGAGTTTTCCGAGCTGCGGGAACAAGGGGCCTCCACAGCCTTGAAGAGCCACTCTGTTGAAGGCCTCTCCTCTCCAGAAGTTGCAGGCCTCACGCACATCTCTCGCCCACCGACACACCGCTCAAGCTTGAGGGCTTCAAGACCTGCCAAGATCTGTGTGTGTGTTCGGGTGTGGTTGCTTTTAGGGGGCGTTGAAAGCCCCCTACTCTTCTGCTCACTAGTAGGATCTGTTTTATTATTGAACAAAACGGTGTGGTGATTAGGGTTGTTTGAAACCCCAATTTGGGGTCCCCTTAGGCTTGCCAAAAAAATCTGCTGTCTACCTGTATCATCATTTAGCAAGACATCCCCCCACCCGTTACCCCCTCACTGCTCCTGAATGACTTGAATCTAAAATAAAGAATCTTGCGAAAATACAAGCGAGTGTACTTACGCAGGGTTGCGTCTATTTCCGTCCCGCTATGCCTGCTGAAGAACAAACAGCCCATGCAGTCATCGTATTTGTTCTGAAACATCTGCGGTTTGCAACAGCGAGGACGTGAACTGAACTCAGCAGGAGCTGCGAGCAAAACCACACCGCCCCACAAAACCATGAGAAGAAATAACCAGGGGAACACAGGAGCACACACTAAACCATGAGTAGGAATAACCAGAGGAACACAGGACACTAAATCATGAGTAGAAATAACCAGAGGAACACAGGACAATAAACCATGACTGGTTGTTACCAGAGGAAGATAGGAGCAGATTGGAATAGAACATAGAAAGAACACTGAAATAATCAAATGTTTTCGACCCCTAATGTCCCCCTATTCCCCAATAAGTCAATGAGCAAGGTTCCTAACCCCTAGCTAACCCCTATCTGACCAATATAAATCCCTGCAATTCCCTTTTAATGAAAGCCTCTGCTTTACGACTAAACAGTAACATTGCACTATCCTTTCACGTCAGATAGAAAGTGAAAACAGTGCAACAACATATTAGGCACTGGCGCGTCTCCTGCAGCCGCTCATAAAATATGGAAAGGCCGCTATATATAGAATCATACAGGGAGCCACCAAGGCTCAACGTGACAGCACGCTGTTAGCAGTAACCTGCATGTCTTTCTTTCTTTGCAGAGGCCACTGCATGATGTGAAATACGCGGCATCAGAGAACCAAGGAGGCCGTACATGGCAAAGGTAGATGGATCGATAAAGAAAAGGGTGTGGTGAAGCTAACATTAGCTCCTGCCAATGGCAGATTGAATTACGATACAGAAATTCTGAGCTTGTTCAGAAGATCTTTCCACTCTGGCAGGTCAAAATAAAACCTTGGTAGCAGGTGTAAACTTTGGAGTCTGAGGATTTGGTTATCTGTGTCATGAGCCAACCAAGAAAGGGATGTCACCAGAACATTAACATGTTTACCAGGAACACATGTTGTTGTTGTCTGATGTGTTATTACAACCGCAACCTCATACTCCCTGGAGCCAGCTCAGAAAGACTCAAGGATAAGACAATAATTGCTAACAGATCAACAGCATAGCAAGGCCACCTTGTGTGGTTCAAATAGTATTAGAAGGCCCAACCCACCTGAAAGCAGTCGAAGAATTTTAAACCAGAACTATCAGAGGTAAAGAAGCCAAACCCTAAAGCAGTAGAAGGTTTTTAAACCAGACCTATCACAGGTAAGAAAGCACAAGCTTAAAGCAGTAGAAGGTTTTTAAACCAGACCTATCACAGGTAAGAAAGCACAAGCTTAAAGCAGTAGAAGGTTTTTAAACCAGACCTATCACAGGTAAGAAAGCCCAAGCTTAAAGCAGTAGAAGGATTTTAAACCAGACCTATCACAGGTAAGAAAGCACAAGCTTAAAGCAGTAGAAGGTTTTTAAACCAGACCTATCACAGGTAAGGAAGCAGAACCTTAATGCAGAAGGATGTTTTTCAACCAGACCTATCACAGGTAAAGGCTTAGTTATTGTTGGACATCGATGCAACGCAATCACCACGCAGTCCCGAACCTGTTTTGGTTCTGCGTCGGGCTTTCATTAGCGGACCAAGCACAGCCCTTGCTGCTGCGTCGCCTCGACGAAAGGTTACAATTTGGGGGGCGCACGTCAGGCCCTTGCGTAGGACATAAGGAGGGTCCGCAAGGAAGTAATGGGTCCATAAACCCCCTTTCGTTGCTTCAACGTCGAAGCATAACTAAGCCTTAAAGAAGCACAACCTTAAAGCAGTAGGATGTTTTTAAATCAGACCAAAAAACATCAGGTAAGGATGTATTTTGGACTCAATTCGAGGTGCTTGCTCTGTGCTTTGTTTGCGCGAGTGTGGTTGCCTCAAGAAGGGCATAAGGAAGTCCTTAAGCGGAAGTCTTTTTCTTTGTCGAGATCCAAAACAAAGGCATTCTTTAATCCCAAGTGGGGCATTGGGCAGCGAGAGTAACCCAGAGGATAGCACTTTGTTGATGCTAATTTGCTACAAGGTTGCCAACTGCAATGTTATTCATAGACCTCCACAGTGATGTCACAATGCTCCGGCCCTTTTGACTTCCTCCTTTGGCAGTGCTGAGGCGTGAAATGGGCCCCGGCGGTGAGTGGCCCCCGCAAAGTCCTGGAGGGGCCACAATAGAGGCTGGACATCTGTGTGGGTTTAGATGTAGAGAGGAGGCCGCGGTGGGCCGGGACAAGGCCCCCAGCCTCCCAGTGGTGCTCCTTTTACCACCACACAATGCCCTGGCTGGGGCTCAACAATGAGCTTGTTTGGTTTTGTAAATAATGTTTTATAATGTTTTATTTTTCATTGTTCTATTAACAAAGACTTTTTTGTTTGTATTGGCATTTGATTGTTTATTATTATTGTTGACATTTTTATTTCTATATTTATAATTACAGGAATATTTAAAAGCATAATAAAAGGATGAATTGTTCAATGTAACATCTTACCGGAACCTTGTTTTCTTCATGTGATGGACTACAGCTGTGAACTGCATTGATTTATACGCTCCCAACAGATGCAGCATTGTAGTAGTTTGCTGGTCTGCAGTTTACAGTCACCCATGGTGGTTACACAAGTGACACGTCCTCTCCAGACTGCACCAAACCCACGCCCTGACGGTCTGAGTTAATGTTTAACTTGGTAATGCTGTGGCGCCAGGTTCACAATACATTAAGAAAATGGGGGGAAAACATAGATTAAATACATATGCTGCATGATCGTGAATACTTTATATTATGAATACTATAGATTAATATATATATATATATTAGTATACATATATATATATATATATATATATATATATATATATATACGTATATATATATTGGTAGTTTTTACTCCTATTCCTGAATTGAATGTGGCATTAATAGATTTCAAATCGCTTGGAGTGTCTACCAAATGTTGAAACAACAGAAAACATATGCTCAATTTTCCATCATTATACCAAATATTGTCAAACTAAATAAAACTAAACCAATACAATTCTGATTATGGATGAGATCTCATTCTAGCAGCCATTCTGCTGTACATTCTGCTTCATTCCTAATCAAAACAGCTTTGATTACGGCACTTACTGACGCTACAAACAACACAGTGAAATCCTCACGGGCTTAATGCTCCCCTCCACAGGCTGATCGACACGCCAGAGCACCAATGGTTATGCAAGGGCAAAGGCCAATGAACTGCACCCAGGGTCATTTCCTTTGGGTTTCATCCTGATACGATTCATTCATGAAATCATATTTCGGTTCCTCAAAGTCATCGTGGCACTCCTCGGTACAAGCTTTGTTTGATGAACACTCCCTGTACCCAGACTGAGTCAGTTTGTGTTTGCTGTCAATGAGCCAAATTCAAACTCTATCCATCATACCAATGGATAGAAATTAAGCAATAAAAATGAAAAATGAACCTCCTCTTTCTTTATCTGTCACTCTGTCTGCCTGTCGGTCTGTCTGTCTGTATGTCAGTCCACATACTCCTGTTTCAAGTTTTCTGTAAACCCTTGACCTTGTGTCCCCCCTCAGAGGAAGCAGATAATGACACTCATTACAGAACTCTGGTCTGACATCTATTTAGATTGAAAAAGTCATTGCAGATTCATAATTTGTGGATGTGTCTTAAATCTTAAGACACAAGCAAATGAATGAAAAGTTACCGGACACAGATTGAAAAGGGGTTTAAAGGGGGACTGTACCATAACAGTAGCCCATATAACGCTCTCTGAATACACACCCACAACATGCAGCAGGAACCGGGACGACAGCAGGCTGTTGTCTTTAGATAAAGGACACATTCTCCTTTACGTCTTTACAGCCATAACCCTGCCTTTCTGTGACCCTATTGATTGCAGCGTTGGGAAACGACAGCAGGAAACTCTCAGATTGGAGACACCAAGCCAAATTCTCTGAAACACATAGCTCGGCCTTAGGCTCATTCAGAAAGAGAGAGAGAGCGAATGCGTCATCGAGGATCCCATGTTGTAGCCGGTGGGGGAAATACTTTAAGTTACAGTAAACATTCTTCAAGTGGTTGCTTGTTTATCGGTTGGGAGAAAGCATCGCATCGTCTCTCCGCCTTCATAATTAAGGAGACATAAGTCGCTAATCACAGGATGGATACAGTCCAAACACGCAGATTCAGTGTGTACCCACAACAAAACAATAATCAGCTTTCCACGCTGGATGTGTTGTTAACGACTGGTATCACCCCGGTAAGGTCTGGCATTAAAATTCCTCTTGGGTGATTAGGGTGAGGCAGGGGATACTTCCTCATACACTGCTGGAGACAGTGAAGCTGTTTAGTCTTTTAGCAGATGCTTGATCCAAAACTATGTACAGTCAACCATCAAGGAGCAAATAGGAGCTAAGCATCAGGGATGCCTACAGGTTCTGGGTTCAAACACCTTGAGGCTGGGGGTCGAAACCAGTATTACTGTATGGGAGGCACTGATCGCTGCACTGGAAGAACTGCAATACATTTTCCTCAATCATCAACATCGTCCTCCACCATCTGGGACCCTGCGTCCTTAGGTGGAGTCTGGACTCCACCTGCTTTGATCTCTCTGATCTCATGAGAACCATGAAACCCATTGAAGCATACCACAACTCTGCAGTGTGTGACATTGAGGCATCACTGAAGATCTGGAAGGCGCCATTGGACAGCTGGTTTGACAGCTACAGGGACAGAGCAGTGTACGGGCATGTGCCTTTGTCTTCCCAGACCAAAGGCAATGAGCTCAATCCCAAATGTACTCAGTGTACCTTTGGGCATCCAAGAGAAAGATGGCAATATCCACCCCCTGCTCCTAAATAACCTGCATCTGAAATGGAATTAGCTTGGTACAATAAAAACATCAAGAAATGACAAAGTCAACAAGTCTTTGGGTTCCCCGGACCATCTGAGAACCATCCGAGCAACAAACTACCATCTAACTACCATGTGTTGAGCGTCTGAGGGTCAGAGGTGGATGTCCAGCTATCCTATAGCGTGAGCGTCGTAAAGCACTTCCGTCCTCATCTTGATAAAGTCGTGTAGAAATACATTAGACTTGATGAGGCTTTTTACGATGTTTGTCCTCCTGAGTTCCTGGGGTAGGAAGGGGGGCTTCTTCCAACGCCTGCCAGACGATGCTTTCGCAACGCTTGTCATTCTGCGGTTGACGCACACAAAACCCTCTGGCAGATTTTCTCAATTTCTCGGAAGATGAGATACAGCGGAGAAATTAGTGTCAGAACTGTAATTAGCTGTTATTGAAATATGGCTGACCCACTTTTCAACTCTCTTCCTTCCCTTTCATGCAGGGCTATGGAGGGGAGAGAGAGGGTGAGTTATGTGGAGGCTGTATGTCACATCCTGCACGGGGAAGGGGCTGGGAGATATACATCACCTGGCCATCCCCACTCCAATACCGGGGTCAGGCCACGGGGCGCTGACCTCCTGAGTCCCTCTGCTCAGGGATTCTCAGGGTAGGGGGGGAACACTGTGTCCATTGGCCTTTTATCAAGAGCGGGGAGAGCTGTACCTGCGATGATTTAGAAAGACGAAGGAGATGGTTTGTTCCACCTCCTCCATCGACTCAGACTCCCGCGGTCAGGATTTATGTAACGTGCACACTCACAAAACACCTTCGGGCCTTTTTGAAAAAAGGCTTTGTACTGTTTAGTTGATGTCGGTGTATACAGCACATGCAGGCTATATGTAGATATCTTTAAATTACAGTGCATTTACGAACAACATCGGAGGCCGATGTCCATTATCTTTCCATCACCTCATATAACACAATGTGTGGTCATTCGCGTAATCTAACCCTTATTCGGTCATGGTTCTACAATATTTATACCACTCCATCCGGGCAGCTCTGCAGATTTTAAATATGAAACACCAGGAGGAGCCTGGCAATACTGTTTAAAGGCGTGCTGCCAGAGGAACCTTGGGAGGGTGGGTAGATTCGCAGCTGCAGCAGCAGCTCGGTTCTAATGCACTCCTTGCTCCCCGCCGCTACAGAACAGCATTATTAATGCATTAAGGGCCCAGTGGAGGTACTCTACTTTCAACGCTTCAACTGTGGCTGAGGCAGCTTTTACTCACTTTAAGTCATTCACATAACAGGGACGTGCACTGACAGCTGTGCAAATGAATATTCCACACACACATCCATACACAATCTCTCACATTCAACACAGAGCAAGAAATACTGCTAAAGACAAAAATACTGATATTCCTGATCAAAAGATTGCGGAAGCAACGTGTTATCATATGTATACTTATCAAAGTCCAAGGTGCAGACTTATTAGCTAGCAGACAAAAGGTTTTATGTTAACTGTTATGGTAACCTATACACACATACACATTTATAAACATGCATAACCTTTTCCCCTTAGCCCCTCTGTATAGTGAACATCATTGTTGGTTATTTCCCTCTGTCACAGATAGTAGCAGCAGACCTTGCCTGCAGAGAAGCCCTGCAGTGCTTCTGATAGTCTAGAGTGACACTGCAGTAAACATTCTCCTTGAGATGCTCCTGCAACAGCTTGACATGTCACTACCACTGCCAAACCCCTCAGGCTGAGAGATTTGCACTTAAAATCCTAGGGAACTATCCTACAGGCACAGAGATGCATAGATGCATCTCACACATGCAGGATTCATGGCAGTAATGCAATAAATTACTCAATTACGCCATTCACTCCCTCATTCACTCTCCCTCCCACTCTCCCCAACACTCTTACTCACCAAATGACTTACGCCTTACTAAGCCTCTCATTAGCCCACTCAATCACTCAGCAGTCCCTTCACTCTCTCCCTCTCTTAGTCACTGATTTACTCACTCATCCCCCCCTCTGACCATGTCAACCACTCACTCAGTCACTCTCTCCATTACTCACTCTTATTCACTCACTCACTCCCCCATCTCACCATGTCAACCACTCACTCACTCACTCCCTCAAAAACTCCCTCCTATTCACTCACCCCCCCCCACCCCCTCCCCTCTCAAAACGTGGACCCCACCTCTCCCCCCTCACCCTCTCACCTTCCAGACGGCCCCCCTTGGTGGTCTTATTGAGGGCGTCCAGGGCTCTGCAGGAGGAGAAGCGCAGGTGTTCGCTGATGGATTTCTGCAGCAGTTGCCACCTCATAGAGCGAGACATGGCGCCCCTGGAACCAGCGCACGACCAGTATCAGCCCCAACGCCCGCCCCCCCGGGGTGAATCCACCCGAGTCTCAGTCCAGTGCTAACCCCGGTCCAAAACCCCAGACCAGGCTCAAATCCAAAACCCAGCTCAGACAAAACGACCCCAGCTGAAATCCAGACGAGTACCACAGCAGCCTGGATGTCCCATACTGAGCGGAGATCCTTCCCTCCTTCCCCCCACCACCTGTCACAGCACAGCCCCGATCTGTATCCACGCTCCCTCCTCCCTGCCAGGCTATTCCTAGATCCACTGAACACACAGAGTCACTTGAATTAGACCCGGCGTGCAGGGTTTGGATCTGTGTTTTCCTCCTCTTCCCTCTTCCCGAACAGGAGACAGCTGCACTGTTGTTTTCTCCTGGTCCTGCTTGGCTGCGCTGGTGCCAGCCCTTGAGTGGTTCTGAAGCTCCTCTCTCTGTCTCTCTCTGTCTCTCTCTCTCTCTGTCTCTCTCTCTCTCTCTCTCTCTCTCTCTCTCTCTCTCTCTCTCTCTCTCTCTCTCTCTCT
>NC_079414.1:11981145-11991145 GCF_026213295.1 Gadus chalcogrammus | reverse complement strand
GGATGGTGTGTGTCGCTATGTGTATGTGTGTGTATCTATGCATGGATGTATGTTTGTGTCTGTGTGTTATTTTATGCATAGCGTGTAGGTATGTGTGTAGTGATGGATGGGTGATGCATCATGCCAATGCATTTCAAACCTTCAGGCAGCACTGCCTGGTATTGTGACGGACCGGGCCAAGAATGTGGCCCTTCTGTAAACACACATTCACACACACACACACACACACACGCACACGCACGCACACGCACACACGCACGCGCACACACACACACACACACACACACACACACACACACACACACACACACACACAGACACACACACACACACACACACACAACACACACACACACACACACACACACACACACACACACACACACACACACAGCAAAAGCACAAAGCATAGATTCCTGTGCTATGCGTGGAGCTGGTAGCCAACAAAGTGGGACTGCTTCGGAAAGTAGGCAGTGGGGTGAGTTATTAAGGGGTGAGGGGGAATTGACTCGTGGCTGTGGGGGGTCTGGTGCCATCAGTCAGGGGGCTCCTAGGGCTCTTCGGATGTATAGGGAGCCCCAAGGAACATCGTATCTAATGCTGCGTGTGTCTCGGTGCGTGCGTGTGTGTGGGTTTGTGAGTGAATGTGCATCCAGGTAAAATCCCTCGCCTGAAATTCTGTTGGGAAAGTGCTAATTATGTCAGGAAATTGGAGCCCTGGAAATAGAGGCGAGCTGGCATGTGTTGTGCCGGAGTTAGCAGACAGTTTTAAAGTAGGAAGCGTCATGTTCACCCAGGTGTGCCAAGAGACACCGTCTGGGTGGAAATCCACCTTCTTAAGCTGTTGTTTACTCTGATGATGCAGTGGGGGGTCAATACGCACGTCCCTAGACACACGCATGTACACACACATGTACGCACGCGCACACACATACACACATGCACTATGTAAAGCATCGTATCGGCAACACAAAATCGTGTTGTTTTTCATTTGCCGCGTCCTGATTATGTAAACTGAGATCTGTCGCAGGGGCAATGAGGGCAACTATTCTGAACCAAATAAATGATGGCCTGAGAGGGTAGCAAAGGGAAGCTACCTACCTTTCATTAACTCCTCGCATAACCATGAGGTTATGTAAAGCACCAAATACAAGATGTAATGTTTATTGTTTACTTTTCTTCAATCTGAATCTAGCTATATAAATAACAAATATAACTTTAGACTAAGTACTACAACACAACAAGCGATGCGATACATTTGTTAAAAAATTAAAAAATTGTTGGGAATAGAACCTACCATATATTCATCACCAGTGTATGAAAGGTTCACGCAGGCCTGCCCCGCCGAGCCTTCCTCACTGTTATTTCATAACGCGGAGTTCCCCAGGGGTCAATACTGGGGTCAAGTGAGCTGTTATTTTAAGTATGACAAAACAACAGCGGTGCATATTGAACCCATGTTCTTCTGGGAAGGAAAACAATGGGGAGGGCTTGACTAACCCACCGGACTGGACACGGACGAAAAGTAAAGGACGAGCTGTACTGAGCGGTACTGGGGGTGAATCACAGGACCTCCCCGGTTCCATTCTCTCCACACAACCTCATACCTCATGTCAGAACCCCCCCCCAACCCCAACCCCCCCCCCCCCCCCCCCCCGACATGACCTCGGTTCAAGCCGTGTTCCCGACAGCGTCGTAAGCGAGCGGTGGGCGTGCGAGGCCGGTCCCAGGAGATGGCAAGTGTAGGTGAAAGGTTATGGATGTGAGCGTCTCGCTGGGTGGGATGCTTTGCTAGTGATGTGGTGTTTACATATTCCCATTGGTCTATATTTAAAACCAGGAAGGGGCTTCCCAACACTGTCCCCCTGCTGCTGCTAAACCTGGACGCGGACAGTCGGGACAACCCAGGAACCAGGAGGAACCAGAAGGAACCAGATGGAAACAAGGAAGAACCAGGAACTTGGAAGGCGCCCGAGCAGCGCCCAAGTCTGCTGCCAATCTGATCAACACATGTACACACAAGAGAGAGAGAGAGAGAGAGAGAGAGAGAGAATGAGAGAGAAGAGAGATCGAGAAGAGAGAGAGAGAGAGAGAGAGAGAGAGCTTTACATACACACACAAACCCACAAAATAACCTGCATGTAGATGAAAGGGAGGTTGAGAATTAGTTCATACAATAATTATGTTGATGTTTGGATTGATTAGAAAGTTGAATAACAAAGCCCTTCAACTACGTGTGTAAAGCAACCCAGCTTTACACAAATTCAAAGCTTGCCCTGAAATCTGAGCCTGAATCACCTGAATCATATACAATCAGGGCCTGCCAGCCCTCTCATCCACAACGTGTCATGACAGAAACACAGAACCCAAATACACTCACACAGAAGTGTGTGAGTGTAGGAGGGTGATTGTGTATGTTTCTGTGTGTGTTTCTGTGGTTAAGAGTGTGAGTGTGTGGGTAAGAGTGTATGTGTGTGTGCGTATGTCTGCATGTGTAAGGGTGTCGTGTCATTGTGTTTGTGTGGGTGCGTACAAGCAGGAATGTGTGTGTGTGTGTGTGTGTGTGTGTATGGTTAAGGGTGTGTGTGTGTGTGTGTGTGTGTGTGTGTGTGTGTGTGTGTGTGTGTGTGTGTGTGTGTGTGCATGCATGCGTGCAGGCATGTGTGTGTTATGACTTCTGGATCTGGCTCTGACAGGTTTTCGAGGACTGGGAGAAATGTGTATCATGCTTGCGGGGGTCAGGGTACTGACATGGGTAGATACCCGGCTGCTGACCAACGCTGCTTTTAAGAGGAGGAGGAGGAGGAGGAGGAAGATGGGAAGGAAGAGAAGGAGGACGAGGATGATGAGGAGGACAAGGAAGAGGACAAGGAGGGAGAGAAGGACGAGGAGGAGGAGGAGGAGGAGGAAGAGAAGGAGGAGGACGAGTGAGAGGGAGGAGGAGGAGGGGAAGGAAGAGAAGGAGGAAGAAGAGGAGCAGGGAATGGAAGAAAAGGCGGAAGAGGGGAAGAAAGAGAAGGAGGAAGAATTTAAATTGAAGGAAGAGGAGGAGGATGAAGAGGAGATGGAGGTGAGAGAGGAGGTGGAGGATAAGAGGGGGGCAGGTACCAATGACTCTATTGTTCTAAGAGTTGGGGGCAGAGGAGGGGAGGAGGGGGATTAGGGGGAGGGGGACGGTATCTCAGATCAAGGAGCGCTGATCAGAGGGAATGGGAAACTCAGTTTTCATTTAGAAGTTGTGCTACAGTTGACAAGGTTACAATCATTGAATAGGTTCAGAATTGTGCTATACAGCACGGTCAGAAAGGAGTCCTCCTTGCAGCTAGTGATAACCATCACCTGCATGAAGCCCGGCACTACAATTGTCCTGAAGACGTTTCCTGTCCCGGGCCGGCTAGCCGCGACCACGGGACTGTCGGGGAGACGAGAGCCAGTCAGCCCGAGGGGGGCATTTACAGGGGCCAAACACTGTGTTGTGATCACTGGGGACAAGGGGGGAGTGGGGGTTTGGGGGCCTCAGTCTGGGCGACATGGCGACAGTAAAAGCAGCCGTGAATGAGCTGTCTTTCATAGCCGTGTGGCGGCGGGGGGGCGGGGGGGGGGGGGGGGGGGGGGGGGGGGGGAGGGTGTGTGTGATGTAACAAGACTGTCACAAACGTGTCATTCCCAAGGGGCTTAAATGGCAGCGATACGGCGGCCCCTGCTTTGATGTGGGACAATGAACAGTGGCCTTTGTGATGAACCCCCCCAGCTGCGCACCAGCCAGGCCCAGACACACACCCTCCCCCCTGGACACACCCCCGACCCCCCCAAAGCCCTGGGCTCCATCACCAACCAGGGCAGTTACATAACCTGCCGGCAGGAAGTCAGTTTGGTAAACTTTAAGTGGAAAGGGGCCAGGAATTCGGGACCTCTTTGAATCTGACCTCAGTGGGGATGTTTTTGAATTCTTTTTGCGAGCTTATGTCTCCTTGCCTTTTGAAGATAATTAGAGAAAGTGAAGAAGAAAGAGTGAGTGCAAGAGAGAGAGGGAGAGAGAGAGAGAGAGAGAGAGAGAGAGAGAGAGAGAGAGAGAGAGAGAGAGAGAGAGAGAGAGAGAGAGAGAGAGAGAGAGAGAGAGAGAGAGAGAGAGAGAGAGAGAGAAATAGGGGCCTCCTAGCATCCTTCTGGGTGGAAGTGGAAGAAGGAGGTAATCCGACCACCAACTCCCCCTGCTCCTCTGGTATTGTAGCCCAGCAAACGGTCAGTCCAGGGGGGGTGTTCATGAAGATGGAGTGGCGGTGCTGGTCGTGCTGGGGGTGGTGTTTCCTGGTGACCTTGTGCAGTCTGGGGGGAACGACCAGTCACTACATGTTACTCTGCTCCACCAGTCAGAGGCCCATGGTTTAAACACTGAACGGCAACCAGTGTGGGTTGTAGAACAGTGTGATTTAATGTAATGTGAAGCACGGCCAGCATTAGCTTAACCATAGCATAGTGGTAGCATAGCGTGTTGTAGAGTAGTATGGTATAGCTTAGAATAGTGGACGCACAGTGGCATTCGAAAACATATTCATACTACAATGGGGGAATTCTTCTTAGGTCTTTTTTATTTGCGTCAATCTATTTGGGATGGTGTGGTGTGTGTAAATGTCTCAAACTATTTGATTGTAACATGCACATTGCACACACATCAGTCAGTCAATGGGATGAGCGTTTTTATTTGAGGCCAGTGATCGCTAAGTCATGACTGCCTCACCATCTTCAGAAACCATCCATCATGTGTCATAGCTGGGGCCATCAGGGTGAGGGTGCGAAGACAACCAGTCTGGGTTAAACCATCAGATCTAGTGGAGATCTGCTGGGGGGGAGACACCGAGTCTAGGTGTTATCATGGGGCGGAGGGGGGGGGGGGGGGGAGGAATCAGGTCCAGGGTCCAGGGTGCCTATCTAGACCGCACGGTTGGGTCTCTCCTCCTCCTGCTTCTCCCCCACCACCTCCATCCATCTCTCTGTCTCTCTATCTCTTCCATGGGTTTGCTTCCCCTTGATGCGTTATCCCTCCGATACGCAATGACACACACGCACACACACACACACACACACACACACACACACACACACACACACACACACACACACACACACACACACACACACACACACAACCACACACACACAACCACAAACAGACACATACTCACTTGGGCACACAGGGCAAAGGCTGTTTCATGTAAAGCTTTAACCACATTCTCATCAAACCTGATACTATCCATGATATTTGCTTTCAGCCTTCAAAGCAATACTTGAAGTATAATATGAAATACAAATTTGGAAGTGAAACCAACGGAAACTTGAGAGTTGAAGCGACTTCAACTCAGAAACAGCAGCAGGAGGTTAACACGACATCCAAAGAGTTTGAGAAGAATCAACACGTACCTGCTTTTTCCTTGTTCAGAGACGCAGAGGTGTTCTGTTAGAGGCAGAGAAGAGAGAGAGAAATGATCAGGTACAATGCAACTATAATATTACCTTCTCATATGATCTAGTTATAAAGTCGATCCAACATTCGGCCCCTGATGATAACTAAAATAAAAGAGACCATTTCATATCAAGGAGGACAAGACATTGAATACTGACTTTTATATATTTCTTTCTCACACGAACAAGAATCTCTGCATTCCAACTGACCACTGCCCTGCCCAAACATAGACACACACACACACACACACACACACACACACACACACACACACACACACACACACACACACACACCACACACACACACCCACACACACACACACACACACACACACACACACACACACACACACCTCACCCCCATGGTTGCAACATGCATGCACAAAGGCCAGACTGCGTGCATAGTTTTCCAGTGTGCACATGTCTAGGGCAGCAGATAAAGCACCCAGCAGAGCCAACTGGACAAATATCTCATTAATAACAGTCCGAAACAGAGTCCGAAACAGACTGCCTCCTGTCCAACAGGCCTGCACGCACACACACACAAACACATGCATGCACACAGACACGCACCAACGTGCTTATTAACACAAACAAACAAACACACACGCACACGCACACAAACACACGCACACACACATGCTTACTAACACAAACATGTACATGCAAACAGACACGCACACACACATACACATGCACATACACAAACACATACGCACTCACAGGGCCCATAGCAGGGACACGTTTCATAGCAGTGCCAGGACAGGACGAAGGCATGTGTAGTCTCTAGGTGCTAGCACACAGTGCTCCGTGTAGCACAGGACGTTTATGTTGGAATGATAAAGGATTAAAGCTCATTTGAATCAGAAACCATTAAAGTCAGACAAGGAATACCCCAAGCACTACTTAAGGGAGGTTATGTGTTTGTTGGTGCGTGTTGCATTTGGTGTATACGTGTATCCATGTGTTTATTTGTGTGGCATGTGTCTGATTATACGTGGTGTATCTGTATGTGTATGTGCATGATGGCTTATATGGGGTGTCAGTGTTTGTATGTGTTTCTTTGTGCATGCCGTATGTGCGTATCTGTGGTGTGTGCTTGTACTTGTGTGTGTTTGTTGTGTGCATATGTGTGTGTGTGTGCCTATGCGTTGGATGTATGTGTGTGTGCATTTGTGTGCGTATGTGTGCGTGTGTGTGTGTGTGTGTGTGTGTGTGTGTGTGTGTGTGTGTGTGTGTGTGTGTGTGTGTGTGTGTGTGTGTGTGTGTGTGTGCATGAATGATTGTATACAGTATGTCTGGTATGTGTTTATATGGTGTGTTTGTCTGTGTTTGTCTGTGTATGCTTATTTGTGTTTGTGCATGTTTATATTTGGTGTGCGTATGTCCATGTGTGCATTCTTATATTTGTTTGTGTGTGTTTATATTTGATGCATGTGTGTGTGTGCGCGTGCGTGCGTGCGTGCGTGTGTGTGTGTGTGTGCGTGTGTGTGTCTATGTTTGGGCAGGGCAGTGGTCAGTTGGAATGCAGAGATTCTTGTTCTTGCCCTATGACCTTTGACCCTGGGTTACAGGGCTGACCCCTAAACCCTGAACTCCTTTAATCCCCAGTCCCCTGGAACAGATCATCACCCGAGAGAGAGAGAGAGAGAGAGAGAGAGAGAGAGAGAGAGAGAGAGAGAGAGAGATGGAGAGATGAGTGAGGAGAGGAGACGAGAGAGAGAGCTGGAAGGAGAGAGAGAGAGAGAGAGAGAGAGAGAGAGAGAGAGTCGAACGAGGACCCTCTTTTAATTATTAAAATCTTCGCTCTGTCCAATAATGAAAGCCACCTGTGTCCTCCCAGCTGGTTCCTCTGCCCTTAAAACTCTTTACTTACCATTCACTATTTTCACTCTTTTGCTCATTAGGCTGATGCTCTTATGCCACGTGACTTCAGTGACTTGTTTCAGATACGAGGGGTGAGTGAACAGGCGGGGGAGTGTGCATCTCGCACAAGGAGTCCAACAGGGAGACTCAGAACATTGGGGTTTTGAACGCACAACCTTTTAACTCAGAGTCGGCCAATTTACTATGTCCTTTGAACTATTACAACAGTGTTCACCTCTCGCCCTGGTTGTTCCACTCTCTCTTGAGTCATATCCATTCTAATATTGTTATAATCTGAGAATTAAACTTGTTTTGTTCAAGGCACCTAAATTGACAATGCAGCAACATTTGTTACCGTCTTATAATCCCTTGCATGCATTGTCCAATTTTTATTTTTTATTTCTGAAAGTAAATAAAGTAAATTCAGAAAGAGAAGTGTTTATTTCTCATTTCAGTGTGTTTGGGTTCACACTGTTAAGGTAATTACTTTAATATGGAACTACCCACCGTAAAGAACTGTATGACACTAGATGGTCTGAACACTGTGGAACTTCTTGTCCTGCTCACGTTCTTTGAGATAAGTATGGCTGAGATGAAAGTTGGAATTCAAAGTTCAAACACATGCTCTCCTTCTAATCTGTACACCACAGGCACATCTGTGCACAAAAACCTAAAAAGAAAAGTGAATGTGGGCAATAGGGCAATAAGTAGAAGAGTAAAGAGGAGACAGAATAGCACTGATATTGATGCCAAATGTGAGATCATATATCCAGTAAATTTACGAGTGGATGTGAAATGCGGGGTGGAGAGAATGGTTTTCATCATTCATGTGGATGTTTGTTTTGAAGCGGTGGTGGACGCAGTAGTTGATAAAGTGTTGTCTTGGTTCCAATCTGTCTGGCTGTTGGCTTGTAAAGAACCAGCCACTGGGCAAGAACACACAACACAACACACAGCTCATAACATTGGGCTAGAACACACAACAAAAAGTACACAACACTGGGCTAGAGCATACAACACACTATAAAAAAAAACGCACAACACAACACACAGCACACAACACTGGGCACGGACACACAAGAAAACACACACTACACTGCACTGGGCTAGAACACACAACAGAACGCAACACAAGGCACTGGCAGAACTGATTGATAGTTTAATGTGCATGCTCTTTCAGCTGCTGGTCTGAAATTACACTTGTTTTGCGTTTTCAGACAGCAACAGCATCACCAACGCATTCCCTTATGTGTGTGTGTGTGTGTGTGTGTGTGTGTGTGTGTGTGTGTGTGTGTGTGTGTGTGTGTGTGTGTGTGTGTGTGTGTGTGTGTGTGTGTGTGTGTGTGTGTGTGTGTGTGTGTGTGTGTGTAGGTGTGTAGGTGTGTGTGAGTGTTATTCAGCCTTGGGCAAAGCTTTTCACTGTTTTTGATCAATATTCAAACTTGAATTGGGCTACCTTTCGTGGATGACTGTTAATATGTAAATAACATAAGAATGTTTCAACAGTAAGTTAAGTCAAATGTAAACATATTTGCCTCAGTGACGGCCAAATATGGGCGTTATCAGCGCTGAGATCATGTCGTATCTTCAACCAAAGCACTGAAAACATTTCACTGATCCTGAACTGCATTCTTTGAATTCCAGCATTACGTAAAAGGGCAACGCTACGATAAAAAGGGATGAAGCAAAGAAAGATTTAAATCTTAAATTCATAATCACAAGGCTTTTAAGAACAAACATCTGAAAGCACAATGGTAACTGCTTTCGCTACAGTCCACAGGGTAGCAGCCACTGAACCAAAACGTCTTGTCAGCACGGAGTCGACTTAAAGAGCCAGTGCCACCTATTGTTTTGGCTCCAAATGTGGTAATATTTCCTGTATGATCGTGAATACTTATCCAAGACTTTTTATCACTGCAACTGAAGCAAGAAATAATCTAGACCATTTTTATCCTGTGCCAGTCTTTCAAAAAGACTACGAGAACGTTCCACTCTGAATGGAACGTGGGGGGAGGCCGTTGTGTGACACTGAGGTGCCCGATGTGTTTGTGTGTGTGTGTGTCTGTGTGTGGGTGTGCGTGAACGAGTGTGTCTGTAGGTGTGTTTTTGTGTGCATGTGTGTCTGGGTGTGCGGGTGTGTGTGTATGAGTGTGTTTGTGGGTGTGTTTTTGTGTCTGTGTGTGTGTCTGTGTGTGCGTGTGTGTCTGCGTGTGTGTCCGCGCGACCGACGAAAGGCATCCTTGAGCAAAAACGCCAAACTCTAACCTGCACGTTAAACAGCAACTGTAAGCCACTCTGGATGTAACAGCTGAACAACCACAAAAGTACAAAACCTTTGGATGAACCACGGGCCGCCCCCTCATCATGGGATGGGGGGGCCTCCCACGGTGGCTTCTGTCGGGTCGACCGCCACGAGTTTCCTCTAGAGCCGGCGTTCCTGAGACGCATGGCCTTCCAACCCCCACACACCTTTAAGCACCATGTTGTTCCCACAATACAGTTACAGTCTGAGGCCGCTCTGTGTGTGTATGTGTGTGTGTGTGTGTGTGTGTGTGTGTGTGTGTGTGTGTGTGTGTGTGTGTGTGTGTGTGTGTGTGTGTGTGTGTGTGTGTGTGTGTGTGTGTGTGTGTGTGTACCAGTGAGTACCAGAGCACCCGGGTCACACAGTTTC
>NC_079414.1:11928645-11978645 GCF_026213295.1 Gadus chalcogrammus | reverse complement strand
GGGGTTCCCTTGTGCCCTTTCCGTCTGCTGTCCTGTCTGTCTGCTCCTTGGGTCTAGTTCTACCTAACAAGCTCTGAAGGACCCACCAGCCCAAGGCGCTGTTACATGTACTTTAATGTTAATATAACTGTCTGCTGGGACATGAAACCAAATACAGAACAAATGCAAAGCTTCACTGCATGAGCAGGTTCAAACACTGCATGCCTTCAGATGAAAGGTTGTTCGACATATGTGAAGATTATTTCCTACTTAATATGTATTCTACCTCAACCAGAAAAAACATCCCACTGGTTGTTTATTTTTTGAATAAATGGCTAAATAATGAGTTTAAGACTCAGAACCAAGGACACATGTGTAGCTGACATCTGCTACAAACATAAATAGAAACACAAAAAGGTTAGCTTGGGGCTATGTCTAATGTTAATTTGAACTACTGGCCGCATGTATTAAAACCAAATGTCACCGTACACCTCCACATACACGATCTCAAAACAACGTTCACGTTTTTTTTAAAGAAACAGTGCCAACTAAATCCCAAAATGTAGTCCCACGTAACAGAGGGACTGTGTTCTAAGTGTGTATTTGGTTTTCAATCTTACCTGGGTGGAGGTAGAGGGCCGGAGGGGGAGGTTTAGTTACCTCATACACACTTTACACAGTGAACTCACACAAATCAAACAGCCAAAGTCAGAATAAGTGTGGCCTGCATCCTAGCTGGTTTACGATGGTATATGAATCGTGTATAAGTGTGTATGTGTGTGTGTGTGTGTGTGTGTGTGTGTGTGTGTGTGTGTGTGTGTGTGTGTGTGTGTGTGTGTGTGTGTGTTGTGTGTGTGTGTGTGTGTGTGTGTGTGTGTGTGTGTGTGTGTGTGTGTGTGTGTGTGTGTGTCTGGCACGAGAGTGTTCATGCAGTAATTTACAGGTAGTTGACCATGTCGGCTGCCGGGTGTTTAAGTAGCACCGCTGGCTCCAGTCATCCTCATGATTTAGGGTTATGGTAAGGGTTAACCCTAACTCATTTGTTCTAATGAGGGCCAAAATCCGTGGAGGTACAGTTTGAGGCAAAGACGTACCTCCATTTGTCCATTTAATCAAACACTCAATTATTTTCCTTTTTACTTCCTTCATTAATTTGTTCATTCATTCAATGTATTCATTCAGTTAAAGGTCCCTGCCACCAAAATCCAAACAAACACCAATTTTCTACTACATTTGTACATTGTGAGGTGAAGGACAACCCCAACCAATACAAGGTTAGGCTTTTGGACTGTTCAACCCCTAAACCAAAAGGTGTAATTTTTGGCCAGTGTACAGATCGACGTTGATATGCACATACTGTATCCACACTAACCAATAGGATTCCTCATGCGACGCTGATACTGGCGACTAAAAGATTATCAAACAAAATAAAACAGTAAATATTTGGCAATGATAGTATTACATATCTAGCATTGGCATCATGGTTGTTACATGATGCCAAACGATGCTGACTCAAGCATCGTTTGAGTCAGCGAAACTATAAAACTCACAGCATTTAATATTGCCCGCCTATCATTTTCAGACAAGAGCAAACGTCACCATAATCAAATCTAGAGGTTTTATATCATATACAGAGGCTTATAGTCCTGAATTGTACATAAGTAAATAAAGCGTAAAATGCTTCCAATGGCAAGGACCTTTAATTAAACCTAAACTGCGATGCGCAATACAGAAAACACAAGGCACTTGTACCCTCCTGACCCTGACTGTCCACGGCTCTCTGTCTCGTGCGCCTCGCCTCAGAGTGAGAGAATCGTGTGTTCGCTGTTGCTTAGGGTGCACTCACACTAGGCCATCTGGCCGTGGCCGTGGCCATTTTCACACCTAACCATGCTCAAATCTGCCAGTGTGAGTGTGGCCAGTCAGGCCAGGCCAGGCCAATTTGGCCACTTGGGAGAGGTGTGCTGCTACGGTACGGGCCGCTACGGTACAGATGCTAATGAGCCGACACGCGCACACGCACGGCTACGCAAACTGAGCTGGATGACGTATAGTCCATGCGACGACCACGGTCATAATAAAGGCAACGAGCCTTCATTCCCATTAAATGGTAAACAACGCGTCAAGCGTTCAACTGTTGGTGTGTTCTCTGTGTTGTTGTCCATTGTTGTTAAAACTCTGACTGGCGGCAGACTTTATTATTGTACATGCAGCGGACGTCTGGTGATGACCTGTTACGACGTGATGACGTATGTACAAGAGCCTTCCGTGGCCAGGCCACGGTTGCGACGGCCAACGGCCACAGCCAGATGGCCTAGTGTGAGTGCAGGCCAGAGAACAATGGGGCCATTTGAGCGCGGTTAGGTGTGAAAACGGCCAACGGCCACGGCCAGATGGCCTAGTGTGAGTGCACCCTTACAAGTCGCGCTGCATGCCCCTGGGCTACAACCGGTGCTCTGCTCCTAGCGGTTCGCTACCAACATCGCGGGCACGTCAGCTACCTCCTGATGCCTCTTTCTCCGGACCTCTAAATCTGACTATAGAGCTCCTGGAACGCCTGATGCAATAGCCATAGGCGCACATTTCTGAGTGGATAGCAAAGACGAACAAAGAAAAGGAAAGAGAGGGAGGATTTCTTTGGTAGGGGGGGGGGGGGGGGGGGGGGCGGAGCAGAGAAGTTCATTTTTTTCCACATCCTGTGTTCCAACACAGGGCTATTTTCTCCCTGTCGGAGACTGCTGTGTGTTTGTCTGGACGGCTGCCGCAGCTGTGCGCCCCAGAGAGCCGGCCTTGGGGACAGTGACAGCCCAGAAGGCCAGCACGCTTGGCCCTGACTGGGGTGGGGTGGGGAGCAGAGTGAGAAAGGCTGGTCTTTGTGGGGCTGAGCAGCTTGTTGACTCACTGGGGGGACTCAGCTCGCTGCAGCGGGCCAAACATCGGCTGGCTAGAATGTGTGTTGATAAAAGGCCCAAGGACAGGTGGTGAGAAAGCATGAGGGAGGATAGGGATCGGACCAGAGAGGGGGAGAGAGACCAAAGGGGAAGGATACAGTCTAGATCAGGGATGGGACCGCTGCTTCCAAGAGGGGCCCTCCTGACTTTGATAAAGGAGGCGAAGGAGCCACACATTGTACAATTTAATTGAACCATGAAACAGTGCTGAATTAAGTTAAACTATACATACATTTGATAGGCATAAGAGATTACCTTTTAATAGTGTTGTCGCGGTTAATGATGTTAACGATGTTAAGATCACTGCTGGATGCCCCAAAGGGATATGCCTTTTTTTTTTTTACTCAATGACATCCTGCTGCTACCCTTACAAAGTACGTAGTGTTGCACACAGTAGGCCTACCATTGGGACGTGCTATAGGTGATTTCACTGTTTAGCACACCTGTAGTGCCGCCCGTCCATTTCACCACTTTTTACCGACATAATGTAAACGTAGCCTAAGAAAGAGAGACATCTGCCTTTTTTACACTGCCAAGCCGGTTCGGTCGCGGCTTGGCACGCCAGGCAATTTCAGCGTCTTGCGTGTGAATCCGAGGATGTAAAATCCCTTAATAATAAATAATAATAATACATTTAATTTAGAGGCGCCTTTCAAGACACCCAAGGTCACCTTACAGAGCATATAGTCATCATAAATCGTTTAAAAAACAAGACATTGTGGAAAAAAAAAAAAAAAAAGTAAATATCATAAATAAAAAAATAAAACAAAAACAAGACAAAACAAAACAAACAAACAATCAAAACAGTGATCAGTTAGACGTTGTGTGCGAGTTTGAACAGGTGAAACTCGCACACAACCTTGTTTGTTCGTCACAACCTTCCTTGTTCGTCACAGCGACGGCTTTCTTGGTTCACTTGAGAAGGCGGGGCTACGCACAGTGTCTAGACCTCTTTAGAATAAATTGCATGCCACCGAATGCTTTTATTTTTTATGAATGAAGACACCCGCATAAATTAATTCACATCTGAGTGTAGGCTACAAACGCGATTAACTACTACAGAAAGGCCAACATATTCTTGACTTTGCTGACCACTTGTTTTTTATCCCGACAAAAGCCTCGTAAGGAACGTCGTCGTTAAATGCAACTGCTCACCTTCTATCCCATGATGGTCAGCAGCTGGCGGATTTCGCCTTTTCTCCAGTAAGAACTACTCATGTTGAAATTGCTGCGTTGTCTCTGACAGCCTAATCGCATTTCCATCAAATGAAACCGCCAGTGTGTGTAGGGTGTGGAGGGTAGATTGGGCTGCTAACTCACGCAGGCAATTTACCTCGGGCAGTGTAAACACGTGGACCATGCCGGGAAAATGGCATATTTGGCAGTGTAAAAACGTCTCTAAAGAGAGAGAGAGAGAGAGAGAGAGAGAGAGAGAGAGAGAGAGAGAGATGAGAGGAGAGAGAGAGAGAGAGAGAGAGGAGAGAGAGAGAGAGAGCGAGAGAGAGAGAGAGAGCGAGTGGGGCGGCTAGGGATGGCCAGGCCGCCACAGCGGAAAAGCAAGAGGAAGGATAGAGCGCCGCTCCGACAGTGACCTTAGCACGCAGAGCCACGGCGCGTCTATTGTCTGCCGGGCTGCGGTGATAACAGGCCACATCCATAACCCCGGGGACAAGCGCCACAACAAGCCCCAGAACGCACGCCGCCCGCTCCCAAGAATAACCCTCCCCCCCGGGGGTTAGCGAGCTGCCAGGACCTTCACCTCCCCGCGGCCGCTCCACAGCCACCGCTGGGGAGTCCACAACCTGGATGACCAACAGCGTCCAAGAGTAGGGGCGGGGTGTTGCCCCCGTTGAACGAACACGGATCCAAACAACGTTCGGGGTGAAAGGTCACCCCCCCCCCCCCCCCCCCTTGGGGCGGGTGGCATGGCCCAACGCCCTGTGTTGTGTTTGTCGGGAGTGTTAAGGTCGATTTCTAAGCAAGTGCCTTGCTCGTGGGAACTGCGACAGCGCCGGGTGATTGATCTGTTGTTTCCGACTGTCCCGCTCCGCAGAGAGCGGTCAAGGGAGGCTGCCTGCCAGGACGCTGCCGGCCAGGACGCCGCCCGGCGATAACCCGGGCTCTTCCTCTGTGGTCTCCACGACCGCTAAAAATACAGCCGTCCTGGGAGGCCGGCCAGAATGCCTGGGACATGACACGCAAGCTCCGGCACTGCCGGGAATGTGCCCGTAAAGAGGTGCCAATCATAGGAAAAACCAACGGCATGATACAGATGAGGTAAATGTTTACGGTAATGAACTGATTCTCGTATTAAGGAACATTGTGGGGCATATTGTACTGTAACAATAATCACAATTACTTACACAAAGTATCGACACGTTTCAAGATGTTTTCATAGAAATACTCCCAATGGATACTAGAATTACAATAACAAACACTGATGCCATACCATGACAACTTAACAACCCTGAAGCAGCCGTACACACAATTTTTACCAGATTCTTTATTTTACAATTGACAACAATCCATCCAGGCCACCCACCGCTCATACACACACACACACACACACACACACACACACACACACACACACACACACACACACACACACACACACACACACACACACACACACACACACACACACACACCTGCTGCACAAAACAAGCACCAAGAACCTGCCAACAAAAACAACATACACACACACACACACACACACACACACAGCTACAGACAGCAACACACACACACACACACCTGCTTTGCCACAACATCCCATACAAGCGAGCCACCAGCTGAATGTGTGTTTCAGCCACCTGCTAGCCCCGCCGCACGTGGCTCTAACAACAGCCTGGCGGTATGAGTCCGCCCCGAGCCCAGAAGGACGGACACCCACGCCCCCGGTGCTGCTGGGAACAGCAGGGGGGTGACGCATGCATGGGGCCGGTCTGAGGGGACGCCGAGCTCTCTTGTTGTTATGGTTACGTACATAACCGGGGACACAAACAGACAAGGGGTCAATTATTTGAGAACATTGTCTGGATAGAGAAATCCTGCCTCAGCTAGCTTGGTCCGGGGTCAGGGACCCTTGGGAGGACGTTTCGAATTGGTATCAATGGACACAAATAACAATAAGACACAATAATTCTAACAGCAATTATGGGGTAAAACAACCGAATTGGGATATCTGGGGTCTTGTTGAATGTGTCAATTTCTATAATATTTTTTCATCTAGACTTCACTGGCTCCTGTCTACTGTTCTGCCACCTCCTTTATTCTGAAAACATCTAAACTCACTTAATCGTCTGTAAAGAAATATGTTACATTCATATTACTTTTTTTTTAAAAACTTTTATTTATTGCAGATCTACAAAATCTGTAGATCTGCATCACTGATTAAGGAAGGAGTGTCGCTGTGATGGCTCCATGGCAGTGTTGGATAAGACATATTAGAGAGGTCAGACACCACATGGCCGAAAGGAAACAATCACAAGCCCAGCCACCACCACCATGCATTGGGGGGAGGAGGGTGTGTGTCAAGGAGAGAGAGAGAGGGTGCATGTGAGAAGGAACGAGAGAGAGAGTTTGTGACAAGGAAAGAGAGATAGAGAGAGAGAGTGTCTGAGTGTGAGAGATAGGGTAATAGAGAGAGAACGGGAGAGAGGGGGGTATGTGTGTGTGTTTATGCATATGTGTGGACGTGTGTGTGTGCATATGTGTGTGTAGGTGTGTCAGTTATAGCCAAGGCCGACAGGCTTTGTTTGCCAGGTGACCTTACATAATGCAGACGGAACGCAAGCGCACATTGAAACTCACTCCATGACCACAAACACACACTAACAGACACGCACACACACTGAAAAACATACACACACAGACATTCAAACACACTAACACACATACACACAGTGAATCACACACACTAACACACACACAAACACGAACACACAAACACACACTCTAACACACACATACATAACACACATACATACACAGACAAACACACACTAACACAAATGCACAAAAACGAACACTCACGCACACACACACACACACACACACACACACACACACACACACACACACACACACACACACACTTACACACACACACACACACACACACACACACACACACACACACACACACACACACACACACACACACACACACACACACCACACACAC
Source organism: Gadus chalcogrammus (assembly GCF_026213295.1). Taxonomy (NCBI): domain Eukaryota; kingdom Metazoa; phylum Chordata; class Actinopteri; order Gadiformes; family Gadidae; genus Gadus; species Gadus chalcogrammus. Next base: position 11,971,526 of record NC_079414.1, on the reverse strand, counting down.
ACACACACACACAAAGATTGGATGGACTTGTTTCATTGTTGCCTCTCATTCAATGATGACATTTATCCTTCACATCTGGTCCAACCATCGATAGACACACATGAAGACTATTCAAAGAAGTTCAATGTCTCATCGTGCCTTCTGGACAGTGTCAGGGTACAGAAAAACCTCTTTCCAATCCCAGAGGCCAACAACGTCCGCTCCACCTCCACTAATCTCATTTGAATTTCCAGGAATCACAGGAACTCTCCAAAGCCAATCAGGATTGGAGGGATTGGAGCAGGGGGACAATAGAGAGCCCAGCCGTGCGGCCTACATCTGGATCCCCTGGTTCTGTGCCGCCGGCCCCATTCACCAGACCAGTTTTGACCGCCTTAAGGAGATTAAGTGGGCGTCGGGACACTTGAGGTCGGAAAGGGCTGAATGCCCTCCCCCCCACCCCCCGCTACTATTAGGCCCTAAGAGCCCACTTCATGAAGTCAACAACCCCTTGGCATCCATCAATCTCCCCCTGTCGCGCCTTCACAGTAAAAGCCCCTCGGTTAGCGCTGAGCTGAGCATTACGCGCAGTAAAGGCTGTGTTTACAAAGGCTTAGCGGAGTTTGCACTGTGGAGGGAAAGTAAAAAGGAGGAAAAAAAAGGCACGCACACACAAATACACACAGACCTTGGATAACAATGAATGTCCGACAGGCGTTGTGCGCCGTAGACATTAAGAGCAGGGGGGTGGTCAACGGTTAAACGAGCATTTTTGATTGCGTGTCAAGAAGTCGAAGGACACCGAAAAAAAGAGGGAAAGAGATTCGGGGTTGAGGAACACAAGAGAGTCAGACACGTTACCCTTCACTAAGGAATTCACTGATGTCCCTGCTGGCATTTCAGCACTTTTTCACACCTTTGGCCTGACCGAGATAAGAGAAAAACAAAACAAGCGTTTCTGTTGATGTTTTTTCCAGGAACTTCCAAATAGAACAGAAACATCTTGTTCAACGATCCAATCACCTCCCGGCTCCCCCTGTCAGCACTCTCCCACGACACCCTCCTGCTGAGGCCCGTAACCAGAGTGATGCACTCATTCAATCACTTACAGTCCCGTCTCTTGTGTACTATCACTGTGTGTGTGTTAATGTCGTTTACATTTACATTTAGGGCATTTAGCAGACGCTTTTATCCAAAGTGACTTACACTAAGTCGATTTGTACAGAAGCAAGAGAAACAAAATATCGCTGTCTGTACATAGAAACAAGTTCCAAGTACTTTCAATTGCTAGGTTAACCCATTCCCTGTATACAGCAAAGACAGCTAGGATAAGATGCTACACGCTGCTAAGCACCAGTGTTAAGTGCAAGGATGATTGAACAGCACAGTTTTTAGTAAATAAAGGGGGGAGAAGGGGCAGTTAGTGGGGAGGCAATGCAGAGTCCAGGTGAACTCTGAACAAGTGAATCATGAGTCTCTTACAGAGGCTGTTGTACAAAGTCAAAATCTTCTCTTCATCTTTAACCCGTTGTATGTCTTTCCTCCAGTGAGGCAGGTCCTGTCCATCCCAGAGTGTTATAATAAATAATGTATTCCAGCGTGTGACCAGCCCAGGGACTACGGATGCACACCCGCCTTCCCAGAAAACTGATTATTGTGTCCAGTCCCAGTCAAAAAAAAACGACAAATGCCTATGAGAAAGAGTTCTAACAACCACTGCAGCGGCCCACTGGGCAGGTCAGCCTCCGGGCTGTCTTCTGAGGGCCCCTCGACGCCAGCGGGGAGGGAGAAAAGTCATTAAGTGAGCAAGCGAGCGGACTAAAGATGTCTTTCTTGAACCGTGCCCCCTCCCCCGCCCCTCAACCCCCCCATCCTGTCCTTTCACCCCCCACCACCCCTACTGACCTCTTTGTTGGAGCAGAGGGGATCTAGACCCCAGAACTTGCTAATTATAGAGTTTACCGTCTGCTCGGCTAAGCTCTAAGTGCCTGGAAACATTCCTCCAATCACCCTGAGTGTGTGATAGTGCTGTGTGTGTGTGTGTGTGTGTGGTGTGTGTGTGTGTGTGTGTGTGTGTGTGTGTGTGTGTGTGTGTGTGTGTGTGTGTGTGTGTGTGTGTGTGTGTGTGTGTGTGTGTGTGTGTGTGTGTGTAAAATAGTGTTTCATAATGAGTGTGTTGATATGTGTGTCAGAGTGTTTCATAAGTAAATAATGCGCACACACACACACACACACACACACACACACACACACACACACACACACACACACACACACACACACACACACACACACACACACACACACACACACACACACACACACACACACACACACCAGGCAACTCTTAATGAAGACTGATAGAGCAGAGACTTTGCAGTGGAAGTCAGGAGTGTATAACGGCCCCCGGGGCCCCAGAGCACAACTGAAGGCACCAGACCAATCACAGAGCAGGGCCGTTATGAAAGCCTGGTACCGCTTGATCAACTGTGAGGCCAGGGACTCCACCTCCCCTGTCACACAGCCCAGACCAAGAGCTGAAAGAGGAAGCCAGGCATCGCCTCTCAATCAAGAAGTACAACCACCGGACTTCACCAGATGACAGAGCAATTGCTCGTCCATAGGGGCTGGGTACTGTAGAGGCTAGGATGGTCAACGCCCAGCACAAAGGTAATGGGGTCAATCCCTTGTTCATCCTTGAGCAAGACGGCCTAACTCAGGGAATCTTGGTTCCCCAAGTGTTCATTGTGATTTGCTTGGGTGTCTTCTGAATGGTGTCTGCCAAATTACTGAAGACTTATGTGTGGTGTTTGATGCAAAGCAGGTCTTGAAGGCAGCACCGTACTCACCGATGTCTTGGGTTTGGCGCCAAGATGGGGTTTCGATGGAGCAGCAGATACAAGGGTCTCCTGGGAAGGGTTGCCAGTTTGAGACCCTGGATCCATATCCTGCACAGAACCCAAGATTGACAGGTTGAAAGGTTAAAAAAAGAATTCGTAATATCTTCAAGTTTTACTTACATGAGGATGAGTAACCTAAGAGGAAAAGAGTATGCTACATCAAATCACTTTATGTTCCTATTGGATTTGGTCTGGGGAAACTGGAGATCCAGGAAGGCCCAGCTACAAAGAGGTCATTATTATTTGGATTCTATTTAGTTTACCAGGTGTCTCCTGCGTGGGGTGGGGGTGCTGTCCATGGAAGAGGTGGCACTGAGAGCGTTGTCAATCTCCTTGTCCAACTGGTCCAGCTTCATCAGCAGCAGCACCATGGAGTCCAGGCGGGAACTATCCCGCTGGAGACCCAACACAAAAACACAAGCGTCAACACAATCCTTAAAACACAACCTTCTTTCCTCAACGTCATCAATGGTTCCCACTTGACAAAGAGCTTCCAGCGAACAGCGCGGCGCACAAAAATCCACCCGACATTCTGCCTGCGAACCGTGGACGGCCTTTGTGGCCCCTTCGTCTTTTAAGCTGGGCGAAAGTAGAAAAGAAAAAACACGAAACCCCTGGACCAGAAATCCCACGCAGCTGCCCGGTCGCCGCGGCGATCCGTCCCTCATGGTGTGCTGTGGGGGTCTTATTACTGCCCTGACCTCCCGCTCGCTGCCCTCGCCAGCTTTGGATCAGCCATGGGAACAGGAGGCAGAGGCCCCAGCTGGCCCGGGTTTGCCCTGGAAGAGGCCCGGGTGTGAAGTGTTGACTGCCAGCCAGCCGGTCTCTTGTGTGTTAGCCAGGCTGGCCCACAAGGGGCAGCGCCTCAACCCCAACCGGAGCTCTGAACTATTTACTAGTGTTGAGTCGTTCAGCAGATGCATTTCACTAAACCGACTCCAAGTGTATTTTAGACGCATGTAAAAAATTAGCTAGGACAACTTGCTCTCGGATGCCCAGGGGTTAGGCTGCCGACAAGGGGGATCAACCTGGTACTTTTTGGCTGAGAGTTGAGCAGCCTAACCTCAAACCTGCCATCTCCAAGAGGCGCATATTTCTAATCTTATTGCTTAGATTGTGAATTATTATTATGTAGCCCTAATGAAGCCCTATGGTAGTAGCAATAGTTTTTTATATTAATTTCAAATGAATGAGACAATGCTGGATTTATTCCCTCTGTGGTCTCTCTTTTTGGTCCTAAGATACTATTTAACAAGGGTACTCTACCAGGTCTCACACTGACCCCCGGTGGAGAACATGTGAAATGAGACAGCATTTTTTACCCATCTAAGATGCTCCATCTGAATGTCCTCTATAGTCTGCAATTAATTTAATTTCATGAGTTTGGTGAAAAAAAAAAAGAAGAAATTAAAGTTGAAAAGTTCAACAACTTAATAAATCAGTAACCCATTCCTTTCAGTGTTTGTCATACCCAGGATATGACATCAGGACCACATCCCTCCCAGGGCAATTGAGAAAAAGAGAGTGATCACGACATCACAAGGACATCTCCACTTCACCCCAAACACATCTAATAACAATCTGATTTAACGCTTTAATGGCAGTGGAGTCAGACATGCGGGACACAGCAGGGTTCTCTGGGTCTCCAAAGAGCACGCACGTGTGTACCTGCAAGTGCATACACAGGAATGGCCACAGGTGTAATCTGACCGGCGCTGTGGTTTCCAGTGGCTGTGTTCCTAGGTTGTCCCCTCAGGGCAGACATGGATTTGTCAGGCTTACGAGGGATGAAATCGTACCGAGATGTTTGAGCAGCAAAACAATGTTTTCCTGAAGCCGGGATAATAATGTGGCGGAATTGGTTTTGCGGGAACGTGTTTTACGATGGGTGTGTGGACACAGTGCGGATGTGGTGGTGCGTCATGACTGATAAAGTTAACACTTCAATAATGTTTTTGGCGTTTAAGAATAAATGTTTATCATATTTGAATAATTCCATAACATATATTTTACCGGACGTTTTTCCCTGCTGGGATTTTCTTCATTGCATCGTTTTTGCTGGAGCCCGATCATGTTCACCACTCAAATTTGACCGTGTGTCCGTATCTTAGTAGTGCACTGCACACAACCAATTTATCACACGAAGAACATTGTTACACACTCAAGGTCTCGAATTGCCTGATACTGTTTTTACTGGGTCTGTTGGTTCTCATGTAAAGCGATTGGTAATGCATGTTTTAAAGAAAGTGCATCCCGTTCCTGTTACTTGTGTTCTGCTGGGTGATGAGCGGTCGCTGGTGTCCCGGATGCGGGCAGACTGAGGGCTCCGGCCCGCAGGCCTGTCCCACCAGTACCCTACTGGAGACCCGTGCTTGCAGTTATTTTCCAGTCAGCTTCCAATTAGCCTGTCATAGGGGACTGGGTCTGCTGGAAGGAGCTGCCCAGTCGACGTGGAGAGTCTGTGTGTGCGTGTGTGTGTGTGTGTGTGTGCGTGTGCGTGTGTAAGTTCATGGGGAAGTTTGCCGCCGGGGCCTGACGCATGGCATCCCAACGCCGGCGGCACCGCAACACATCGCTGCATTCACTCTCTCTCTCTCTCTCTCTCTCTCTCTCTCTCTCTCTCTCTCTCTCTCTCTCTCTCTCTCTCTCTCTCTCTCCCTATCCCTCTCTCCCTTCCCATCTCTCGCTCTCTCCTCTCTCTCCTCCCCTTCTCCCTCCCTCTCTCTCTCACCCTCTCTCCCCGCGGCTCAGATGTCTGTACACTACACATGGTGGTGTAGAGAAACAATAGTATCTTTACAAGGGAGCTGTACTCCATGAACAAAAGCAGCAGAGCCCGAGTGGCAATAATAAAAATAACCACACAACCAGCATAGTAAAAAAACAACAATGAAAAACAAACGCAAAACGTGTGCATTTGAATGGTTTTTCGCTGGATGATGTTTCATGCTGCTGGTTTCTACGTTTATTTCCTCTCTCTCTCTCTCTCTCTCTCTCTCTCTCTCTCTCTCTCTCTCTCTCTCTCTCTCTCTCTCTCTCTGTCTCATCTTTTGAGGTTTTACTCACATTCCTCCTCACTTCCTGTTTTCTGTGGATGGAAGACAGTTCCCACAGTGTTTGAACTTCCAGAACCCACCCACCCCTCCTCCTCCACCACCACCACCGCCCCCATCTTCCTTTCCCAGTCCCCTGTCCCCCGTCCCACACCCCCCCTCCCCTCCTCACACTGCAGCAGGCCTGCGTCCAATCCAGTCTGCCCTCAGACATTCTCAATCAATTTAGCATCTCTTCATCGCATTACTTCTCCGAACCAGAGCTTCACCCAGTGACCCCCCGACCTCAGACCTCCTCAACAGGAGGCCAAACACAAGAGAGAGACAGAGAGACAGAGAGAAAGGGAGATAAAGAGAGAGAGAGAGAGGGCCAAAGATAATTACCTTATGGTATAGTTATCTTTTCATGAACTTCTGTATTGCTATTTGTTATGTTTATTTACCTATTATTATTAGCGTTGTTCAATAAATCATGTTTGGCTTTGCTTTAGCGACACGTATTGTACATATGCCCTGCTCATAAAGCCAACTGGTTTGAATTGAACGGAGAAGGGAGGAGAATGAGAAGCCAGCTCAGAGAGTGGTCCGGTGGTGACGTCAGACATGTGAGCCCATCTTTCGGGCCCCGAGGTCGAGATAAGGCCCCGTTGGCGGAAAACAAATAAACACCCTGACAAAGAGCACGCTATCGTGCCATCCATCTCCCAGCCATTACAGATAGCCAAATGGCTTCATTTTCCCCCAGATTATCCTCCTCTGACAACAACAGCAGCAGCAGCAGCAGCTATCTCCCGGGGCCGTGATGGGCCCCAGACAATAGAATTAAAGTGTCTATCGACAGCCATCTCCTGCCTGCACCACCGGGCGCTATACGTCAGGCATGGACACTAGCCGCCTTCGGCTAACAACAAGATGTATCAAGAATTACGGCGCTAATTCAATAAATATGAAGCTATAAATAGGAGGCCCGAGAAAGGTTATCAGGTGGATCCATGTGAGGAAGGGGCAGGTAGGGGTGAGGCACCTTGCTCTTCAATGAGGCGTAGTCTGTGGAGCAAGAGGGAATCGAACCCAGTAACGTTCAGCTGGGAGCCAAACAGCCCAGCTGATACACAATGTTCCGAATCATGTATTTACCAGATGGAAATAACTTCCCAATGTAATTCAGTTCAACAATGAGCCCGGTAATAGCTCATCACCGGGTCTCGTGTCTGAGCAGCAGCTCTTGGGCCTCCAGCCAGAGTGAGGCGATGGGCATGCTGAACCCCCTCGCTACCAATTCAATTAGTCAGTGTGTGTGACCTACACGTGGGGAGAAGCCCTCGACGTTCCCCCCCCCCCCCCCCCCCCCCCCCCCCCCCCCGCCGGCTGACTCCGCTCCGAAGACATTCCCTGGAAGCCTGTCTCCTGAATAAACTGGCATCCCGCTGCGTCCGAGCGCTCCGAGCCCAGCGGAGCGGCCATTACCGCCATATGGTGGAAGCATTGAACCCGAGGACTCCTCTTTTTACGGGCTCGCTCTTTTTTTTTCCAGTTACAGCAGCAGAGGGAGAACACATTCTCAGAGGTGTTTGATTCAGGGGAGGTTTCACCTCAACCGCTGCACAAACGGTTGCTAACCGGTCATAGAAAATGCCGCAGGCTTTCCGCCTTCCCTCGTTTTGCCCTGTGACTTCAGAGCGCCCTTTCCTACATGGCAGCTGGTGTTCATTTTTACGTCAACGACGCTGAGGTGTCCAACATTTGTGCAATTTATCTTAAACAGGTTCATGTGAATTGGATATGGTTAGATGTGGGAGTTTGTCAGATAAATATTCAGGATGCTGTCAATGTGAAGTGAACCATGAACTCTAAAGAAAGGCTGAGACATACAAGCGGCCCATTGCCCCTTGGCTATCTATGGGATGGCCAGGTTTCGGGGTTTTGGTCAAAGCAAGGTAACAGCTTGTATCTACAGTGGTATTTATATTTTAAACAACCAGAGCGTATCACAAGCAATATGGCTAGGCTGAAATACGATGCAGTCAGTGATCGGTTGGCTCTTCAAAACAACATACCAATTTGACTAACCCCTGTGTTGTCAATATAACGTCGCTAAAATTGTCATTTTAAGGCTTGACCTACAATGACCATTATTTTATGTGGGTTTCATTTCCAGTAAAAACTCGATAATAGTGTCACATCTTTAGTTCCATCACTGATGATGATCAGCCATGAATGTCAAACGAGTATAAATTATATCAGCGGTTTAGCGCCCTGGCTGCTTAGCCTTCTAGTGGTTAGCTTCCTAGCTCTTAGCTTCCACCGCTCCGGTCAATGCAGTCCTGTAGGAGTGTGTGTGCGCTGTGAGCTTTAAACTGCCGTTACGGAATCCATGCCCTTATAGGACCTTGTTTTGCAACCCGAGGGTGGGAGAGACAGAAACATTTGACAGATCCCACTGTCGCAGATCTGTAAGCATGCAAGAGTGAAGTCATTGTTTTCCAGCCGGCGAGCCAGCGAGAGCGAGACCGAAACGATGTGGTGCCCAGTTAAGTGTTGCTTATTACAACAAAGAAATCATTTGAGGAATTGCAGTGTCGGGACTGTGATTGCAAAAGAGATTAGAAAGATAAATAAAAACAAAAACGCTCCTTTTCATTTCTGCAAATGCGCAATCCACTTTCCTACAGGACTAAAACGCAAATGGGGTCCTACTGAAACATATAAAAAGGGTTGACAGACACTTATAATCCCATTCATTTACCTTTTTAACCCGCATCTTCACCGCGCTGTCATCCTTCAGGTCCTCAGAATCACTCATCTCGTGGGGACCAGAAGTCGGCCCCTGAGGGCCGCAATGTGCAGCGGCCGCCTGCGCTGCCTCCTTCTCCTCCATCTCCTCAAATGTGGAGCATGTGGTGTCTGAGCCGCGGTGTTTGCTCTGACCATCTGGCCCATCGCGGGCAGGTGGCTCACCTAGGTAACAGCCAGAGGCTCGGTTGCCAGGGAGTCCATGTGGTGTGAGGTCATCCTCCACCACCCGTGATGAAGCCTCTGTCTGAGGTCTCTGGAGGGTGGTGGTGTTTTGCTTTGAGTCCATATTGGTGGGTGGTTGATCCAATGGCGCGTCGGCGAGACTCAAGGCGTTATTCGTGGGTGTCTTCGGCGTTGGATTGTCGTCCGACTCGGAAGAGTTAAACTCGAGAATCGTGTCCAGTTTTGACACGCTGTTCTCTAGCGGTCCAGGTTGAGATTTGGTTTGGCTCTCTGAAAAGGTCAAGTCATGGGATACTGGGCTCCCGTCGAGATTCCCAGAGGACTTGTTTTCCATATTTTCCTCCTCACACTGAATGGTGTTTGTTACTAGTCCACTGTCCAGTTGTTGTTCAGATAACACATGGCCATTGATTCCCTCGGTGCAGCATTGAACTTTAACATGCATTCCACCAGCCGTTGATGAACTCTGGTTGACTTCAGCCTGGCCGTTGACTTCAGCCCTATCCTCTTCTCGGTTCTGATCCATCTCTGCGATCCCAACGTCACGCAGCGCTAACACACTGTGGTGGAAAGCCAGGCTATCAGAACTGGGATCCACCTCCTCCACCGCGGGTCCCTCTGACGCCGCCGGAGGTGAAGGTGCCGCCTGACTTTCAGCCACCAGTGTTGCGGGGAGATCTAATCCTTTTACCTTATCGACAGCATCTACGTTCCTGCGTTCTGTTCCTGCTGCGCTGCATTCCTCTTCCGCGGCATCGGTCACCGTCTGCTCCGTAACCCGGTTAGCCTGCAGCCATCCGTCGCTATCTTCCGCCGGGTCGGATAAGCGGCACGCCTCACCTGAAGATAGACTGCAATTCATCCCGGCGTGAGATGCGGGGAAGATTTCCTCCTGTCTCTCGGTGTTGGGAGGGACAGCATCGGATTCTGGTTCAGCAGAATAGGTCAGCGTGGCGCCCGGGGGCTCGGAAGGCTCGCCCCGGCCATCTGTTTGGCTCTCCGTTGTTTCATAATAATCATAAGTCTGATTAACGGCAAGCGCGGACACTAGAGACCCATTGTCTAGACTAATAGATATGCACGGTTGCTGTTGTGGCTCCTCGGGAACCATATTTGCACCAGCGACCACGTCGTCATCACTGCCACCGCTGCAACCGCCGTCAGCGACTCCATCGCTGTCGCCGTGTTCCGTACTGTCTCCAAAACGACTGATTTCACAACCACTATCGACTGTGCCGTTAATAACTGTGAGGCTCGATGGTCTATCTTTGGAGTCCGGGCTGGAAGCTCCCTCCCTCGGCGAGCCTGGGAGACACTGCGACCCGGGCGACTCAAGAACTCCACTCTCCTCCGGCCCGTCCCCTGAACAGCCAGCGTCAACCTTTCCGACTGCAACTTCCCGCGTCTCGCAAAGAAGTCTTGCGTCCCCGACCACAGACGCCGCAGCGTCGCTCCCCCTTGGAATCCCGTCCGGCGCCGGCCGGTGGTGGTGGCACTCCGGCATGGACGCGCAACGCACCTGGCGGCCGTGTTTAGAGCCGTCACCGGGGCCGGGGCCGGCGCTACGACAGCAGACCAGGTCCAGGTCATCAAAGCTGTACGGTAACCCCGAGCGATGGGTCACGTGCTCCTCCCAGCTCCGTTTCCGCATGGCTACTGGCATGGTCAACAACCTCCTCCGCTGCTAAGCCATGGGCCGTGACCAAACGGAGGACCAGATACACTCAGCTCCGCCCGTTCCTGTGGGAAGGGAACCAGAAGAACGGGAGAGGAGGAGATCAGGAGGAGATCAGGGGGAGAGGAGTGGAGGAATTAGTAAAAGGAGGAGAGATGGAAGGGAGTAGGAGAGGTGAAGAATGAAGGAGTTGGAAAATTAAGAGGAGAGGAGGTTAGGAGGGGAGAGCAGAAGAAGATTGGAGGGAAGAAAACAAGGAGGGAGGGGTGAAGAAATTCAAAGAGAAACAATAGGAGAAAAGGAGAGAGGAGAGAGGAGAGAGGAGAAGTGATGAAAGGGGTGCGCGGGAAATGTCAGTATTTTGAGATTTCAACATAAGGGTTTAACTGAATTTGCAGAAAATAATCTGGCAAGTAATGCTTCAGTTTGAAAATAAACAGCTTGACAGTCCAGGGTAGAAGAAGTGGACTGTAATTAGGTTCCATTAGTCTTCTCGGGAAGTATAAACTTAGCCAGGCCTATATAAACTGACACAAACCATATTTCTACTAAATAGTCCAACAAAACTGCCGTTGTATATTTAAGGTGTTGCATTAATCTCCTTGGTGAATCATAGTTATTTTATGCGTGAGGATATTTTTATTAAACTAAAATTCTTATGTAACAACCATTTATTTAAAAGAACAACATATCATTGAACCAAACCACCGGTGGCAATATGGCAGCCCAAAGTTTTTAACAATTATTTGATTATTTAAAGTTATTTGATAAATACCAGTGCCACCAAAGGGAAAACCCGCATAGTCAGGAGTTCTGGTGATGCGAATGGCTGAGCAATCAATAGCACAGAGCCTGGAGATAGCCTGATGACACTTGGGTAAAAGTTGTGCAATACTTATTCAGATGGATCAATGATGTAATCGTTACATACACAGATTTTCTGCCTCTATACAAGTGCAGAAAAAGGCTTTTTAAAAAGTGACAGCTGTATGGTTTGATGCTGTAAGAGGTCAAAAAGGATGATATAATCGGCAATTATGGTTAGCTATATAATTTCCACTGCATTGGTGTAAACAGAAGATAGTGTTTTGTATCTTCTTTGATCGTACGGACACATAAACTTAACAATAGCAGCGTTAATCATATATGAATATATAGACAATCCACATTTTATTATCCAAGTGTTGTCATAAACGATACTGATACTTAACATCTAGTCTACCTCTGCTTAAACTGTGATCATAAACCTTAGCCATGCAAACACCAACAAAATGTACATTTTGCAAAAACCCATGAATATCCATTATTGTGCACCTTTTTATTCCTGAGGAGAGAAGAGCCAACTTCAACAGGACTTGACCTCCGACCCTCCGAGGTAAAAGCCCCACCGACCACCGCCAACACCACCACCACACTTCAAATAATAAAACTTTGCTTTACTGCCTGGCTTGTATTCAAACACAGCGTTGTCCAATACAAACGCCTATGAATCTGTTTCAAAGCGGTAGATCGGACATCCAGGGCGATGAGATATCTAAAAGGCAAGAAGATCCAGAATCTGCAACGACTCTCTTTAAAAAACGATCACTCAAGAGTTTGGGGTCACCGCAAAATCCTTCCATCCATCGCTCGGACTCTGACATGCCTGCGGTCCTTAAATCACGGTCGCGTAAACAACACACTTTAAGCCGTCCCGGGTCGCTTTGGTAGAAGCGTGCGCCTCTGGGCAGACGCTGAGAAGCCGGGGCCCAGGAGACGGCCGGGCCGGGAGAGCGCAGGCGAGACGGAGCGGCAGGAAAGCTCCACGCACCGCTTCCATCTTGATCACATTAGCACTTTTTCTGCTGACGCCGAGTGCCTGCATGAAGCCAGAGTGGAGTACGAGGGGCCGGCACTCTTTTCTCCCCCCCCACCCCTCCTTACTCAAGCACAGTGCTCCTCCGCCTCCCTCCCTCCCTCCCTCCCTCCCTCTCCCCCGCCTCACCAAGACCCTCCCCGCTGGCTCTGACAGGGACTGTGACTCACATCCTTTAGGACCCCTCCCCAGCTCCCCTCCCTCCCTCCCTCACTCCCTCACTCCCTGGCCACACGATTCCCAAGCCGCCCCCCAAACACAAGCATACATTCACAGCCGTCCTCCGTCATTCATTCATTCCGTCCTCCACCCTCCTAAATTCCAATCTTCTTCTGCTGCTATATGCTTCCCCTCTTCCTCCTCCCGTCTGATCCCATTGCCGTTCTCTCTCTCCATCTCTCTGCCATTATTTTACTGCTCTCTCCTCTTTCACTTTTTCTTCTACGGCTATCTCTCTCTCCCTCCTCTCTCCCTCTCTTCCCTTCCTCCTCATGAAGACATTCTTTCCCCTGCCCTCGTACTACCTCTGCTAGCCTGGTTAGCCTCTATCTCACTCTCGTAATTCTCTCTCTATCTCCCATCGCTCTCCATCTCCCCTAGCTCATCTCTTTCTTATAGCTTTGGAAGCCTCTTTCTCTCTTTTTTCTGTCCTCTCTCTTTTTGACTTTCTCTCTCCATCTCTTGTATAGCCTGGAAAACCTCTTCTGGCCTGGGTATCCCCTCTCCATTTCTTCTTATGGTTACCTCTCTCCCTCCCTCTCCCTCCCTCCCTCCCTCCCCTCCCTCCTATCTATTCTACGTCCCCTGGCCTGGGTAGCCTGTCTCTATTTCTTCTTATTATTACCTCCCGCCCTCTACGTCCCTCTCTCTACCTCCCCTGGCCTGGGTAGCCTGTCTCTCAATTTCTTCTTATAATTACCTCCCTCTCCCCCTCTCTCCTCCTTTGCGCCCTTCCTCCCCCTCTCTCCTATCTCTCTCTCCCTCCCCTGGCCTTGGTATCCTGTCTCTCTCCAGCAGGTTCTGATTAAGCACCAGGCTGCTCTGTGTGACCTCTGCTCCTGCCACTCGACATGCATTGGCATGAAGTGTTCAGAAATCCAAGATAATATACCTAATGTTTTTCTAATTCAACACCAGTTTGCAGCTAAAGGTTTAGTGATTAAATTATATTTAGGACAGGATCCGATAGAGATGTGGAAATATAATATAACTATAATATATGAATAAGAAATGCATGGTATAAGTTTAAGACATAAGGACATGAAGAAACAATTAAACTTTTAAAGTGGACAGCGGAAAATATTAGACCATTCAAAAAGTTGATCTGGAGCAGCTGTTTTCTTGTTATGATGTCACGTCAACATTTGAAAACAAGCATTTATGGGCCTTGGTTTCCAAACAAAAGGATGGGCTGTGTATACTTTAGTCACACTCTGCCATGACAAGGCCACACCACCGGCCCCATCCGCCACGTCCCGTAAACCCCCATCCACCCTTTGATTTACACAAGAAAATATTAACACGAGCAAGCTAAAAGCGAACACATCAGTTCCTTCATTATCCCTGCCGTGTATATCGGTACGTTCAACGGAATAGGGCTGCAGAGAGCCAAGTAGAGTTTAAATAATACCCCCCCCCCCCCCCCCCCCCCCCTCCACTGTCCCACTGATGACGCGGGACATGGAAGAGAGAGACTGAGAGAGTGAAACCCACCAACCCCGGCAGAAAGAGGAGCAGCGCAGGAGAACCAAAGGAACACAGGGCCTGCTGTCCAGCTGTCAGCCAGCCCCCCCCCGCTTTCCTCCCTCCTGCCTGCTCATCCAGATGGGGGAGAGGCGAGTGGCGGATGGGGGGGGGGGGGGGGCAGATGTGGTGAGAGCATTCTGGGAGGAGGTTTGTCTCGAGGGAGGAGGCCCTTCATGGGTGAGGGGGGGGGGGGGGGGGGTTGAGCACGTACTCTGCGATGTCACAGCTGGGGGGGTGGGGCCTTTTGAGCAGCCTGTGGACCAGTGGTTCAACATCCTGCTAACCACGTGTTATCTTGTAGTGTTGAACCCCCCCCCCCGGTTTAATTCTGGCCTGCATTTCTATATGCTTCCCTCTCCTTTCTTGTAACCCGCCCCTCTGTCTGTCTGCACGGCTCTGTTCATAAAAAGGTACAAAATGGTCAAGGACATGATTTGAATTATTCAATAATGAAACGTTCGTTGGAGGTCATTGTGGTCATGGTTACCGGTTGTTTTGCCTCTGATTGGTTGGTTGGAAGGGTTTACGGCAAAACGCCATGCAGAACGTGATGCGAGGCAGGGAGAGAGAATCGCATCGTCTGAATGGTAAAGAGGTGAGGATATTCCAGTAATTCTGGCCAATCAGAACCTTGTTTGAGGCTCAAGGGGGCTCGTGGAGCTATTTTCTTTGTGTATGGTTGTCTCTATGTGTGCATGTGAATATGCATGCAGGTGTGTACAGGTTAGAAGTCGAAAAGAAAGTAGGAAACCAAAACTGAGTTCACCACTGGGTTTCATCTTACGGAGTCAACTTTCCCACTATACTAAAAACACCAGAGACCCCTTATCAGGCATCTAGGGGGTCTAGGGGGTTTCACACTCCAACAGGCCCTGTTGAGGCAAACCATTCCTAGCCTGAGGTCATATTTGACCAGAGAGAACCTCAAAGAGTTCCGGTGTCTGAACAGCATGTCTGGGAATCTCAGGAAGTGACTAATTTCGTGTTTATTTTCCTCCTGATGAATCACGATTGCTAGGTGGTTTTTAGTTTAACAGTGCGAGCCCAATGCCACCCCCCCCCCCCATCACAATCGCCCACACACCATAATACATGTGGACAGGGGAAGGTACAGCCGCATTGGTCACATGACCCAAGAGGTCACATGGGTGGGCGAGCGACAACGGAAGACTTATGTGTGATGTTCCTCCATATTGCTCTCTCTCTCTCTCTCTCTCTCTCTCTTCCCTCTCTCTTCCCTCTCTCTCTCTCTCTCTCTCTCTCTCTCTCTCTCTCTCTCTCTCTCTCTCTCTCTCTCTCTCTCTCTCTCTCTCTCTCTCTCTCTCTCTCTCTCTCTCTCTCTCTCTCTCTCTCTCTCTCTCTCTCTCTCTCTCTCTCTCTCTCTCTCTCTCTCTCTCTCTCTCTCTCTCCTGTTTAAATGGAGCTCAGAGGGCCCAGCGGAAATAGTCGTGAATTCCTCGCCGATATGGTTTATTATCGGAAAAAAAGAAATAGAGTCTAAATCATAGGCATCTGAAGCTGAGAATTCGCTCTGGTAGGAAAACGTAGGTGAAAATGGACCAGCTCCTCTAGAAGGTGAATCCGTGTTGTTTTTTTCTCTCCGCCTCGTACAAAGAGCGCTTTGAGAATTATTTTTCCTTGCACCCACATTTAAGCTTTTTCAAATAGTTATTTTTTTTGTACATGCCTGTATGTACTTTGCCAAGCGGTCGGTTGCAGGCCTAGAAAAAGAAGCCGGGTAGATTTACGCTTAAAAAAAGAAAAAACAAAGCAAATCTGAAAAGCATATTTGGGGGTCTAAAAATACCGTCCCACATACCAAACGAACCACAGAGAGATCATTTTAATTCATTCCCTTCACGTCCAGGGTGATACTGTACGGCCGCCTTGTATATACAAAATAAATCCTTCATACCCAAAAGAAGAACACAAGGTTCACCCTTATCAAGGACTCTCGATGTAGTAACCCAGGAATGGCAAACATGTTGATTTGAAAGTTCACAATTTAGCCAAAACAATGATGTATGTCAGGAGGGTTGTGACGCATATCAAGCGATCCATTGTTGCCTCGCACTATCTGCGGTATTTGACTCTATGGGTATCTATGGCGCTCTGTTCGACCAATGATGGAGGAGATGGTTGGTGCAGGGTTCCAGGGGACATCTAATGGGGGGGGGGGCGATCATGGGTTACAGAGCAAGAGTAGTCACCGTGGGAACAGGAAGTGAAGAGTTATAGTGGATCCAGACCAAAACAATCTTCAGGCTACAATAATCTAAATAAATAATAATCTAAATCTTCTTTAGATAGGGGAAGGGGAGGGGTGATGTTGTGTATTTGTGTGTGGTTTGCGTCCCTATAAAATTGCAGGATTTGTGTGACTGTTCTTCCATCATCTGCCCGAAGGAATCAAATTAAGTCCCACGAAAAACCTCCTGAATGTGTATCCTTTATAATAATTTCGGTAGCATCACAATCGGATTATGATGTTACCCTTGCAAAAATTAGATAGCTTGTTACTGTTTAGAGTTGAGGGACAAAATGCTTGAAATTATTTATGATGACGATGACTCAGCATACAATGAAACACATCTTAAAAAAACGTTATTTCAGTGACATATCAGGCTCATTGATGGGTGCCAGTCTCCAACTACTGCCAAATGCTGCCAACCATAGGTGACCATCTGAAATTGCAATGGTTCATTGTCGGTTAAATTATGAGCTGATTCAGAAAAGAACGGGTAGATTGATCACCAATAGAAATATCTATTAATAATAACTCTATAATTGTTTTCTCTTTGAACCTGAGGCCTGAATCACAAAATGATAATCCTCAAGAAATTTCTTAAGAAGATCAACTGAATTGCTTTTTATAAAATCAAGAAGAAATGTTAGATCTTAGAAGAAACGACAACTATGTTTTTCGTCTTCGTAAATCTGATCTTAAAAATCAACAGCTACAAAGATTATTGTCCTTAAAATACTATTATGAATTCGGCCCAGATAAGATGAGGTGAGACAGGTGAGTAAGTGGAGTGGAGTAAGGGGTTGTCAGAGATCCAATCACTCAGCTCTTATTTTTAAACATGAAGGTACCTGGGCCAATAGGTAAGGAAGGAAGAATTTAAGGAGAATCTAATATCATATTTTTATTGTTCTCGCCAAACTAAGCTCTAACATACAGCTGAACACTATTGAACCTGTGTCTGCTACACTCCTTCACACATGTAATTATGTTGTCTTATGAATTTGGAGTATCACGTGTGTATACCGTCATCGGGGAAACATAAATGTATATTGATGGAAAACACAACAAGCATCACGTACACTGCATCGTTCTGGGGGGTTGTCCGGTATTTTGAGAAAGACGCCAAGAAAGCAAGCACTATTTTGACTGCGACTTCCAGGCATGCATTTTCATAATTCTACATATGAATGGAGTCAAAAATGAAACTGGATTCATGGTTCTTCTCGCCAAATGCAAAAAAAGGACCTTGACTTGAGTAGAACCACATGAATCAGGTTGCCGTCGTTGACGTTGGATCGCTCTTCCAACACGACAGAGGTTTTCAACCCAATGCTGACTCATAAAAACATGCATTGTGCATGTTTTGATTAAATTCAGACCAGCTTTTTTTTACCATTATGACCAGGAAGAACCCAACCCAAAGCTGGAAGAAGGAGTACCAACAAGGGGTTTGTTTATGACTTCGATCAGAACCATCCAAAATGAATCCATATGTCTTATGCATTCAAGCGTGTACCCCACTATACTCGCAAAATTCCTAGTTGCACAAACAAAATGCACACTTGCATTTTGCCTACCCGTCAGTTAAGGTTAATACCCTGGGCCATTTTTAGGCTAGAACTGCAGGGATATACTGTGTTCTCTCAGTGTGTATCCTTTACTATACTAGGACAATGTGTTCTGCCAAGTATCTGCAGTCTTGCCTTACTGTCGGTCATTTCAGGTCAGTTTATGGCCTGGACTAGAAGATCCGAAATACGTTTTTATTACTTATTACTTCCATACCAGGGTGCCCCACCGTGTAACAAAATGTGTACTTTCAAGTTTCTTCACATCTCTATTCGTCAGTTCAGGTAAAATCTACAGTTTATAAACGTACAGCATTTTCCCAGAATGCACTCAGCTGTACTATAAACTTTTTACCGCCATCTGCAGTCTTGCATGAACAATATTTATCCTTGTCTCTCCTCTTACCGTCGGTCATTTCAGGTTAAACCTGAGCGTTTTTTCTGGGTTACTTGTGAAGATACAGCCGATGACGTGCACCTCCCATCACCCCCGGGGCTCCGTGGTCCGTCCGCTGAGCGTGGCTCAGGGAGCCAGGAGAACGCTGTTGTCCTTGGACACCGTTGCCACAGCAGCAACCAAGCCAGGGAGTAATGTAGGGCTTGATTCACTATGAGAAAGGAGTGAGGGAGAGGGAGAGAGAGGTTGATAGAGAGGGAAAGAAAGAAAGGAGAGAGAGAGAGAGGGAGGGAGGGAGGGAGGGAGAGAGAGAGGGAGGTAGTAGCGATAGAGGAAGAAGAGAGGTAGATGGGAGTGAGGCAAAGAAAGCGTGGAAAAGGGGGAAAGAGAGGGAGACAGAGGCGAATGAAAGAAACTAGTGAGATGGATGGGGGAGAGAGAGATGGAGAAAAAGTGGGAGACAGAGGGAGTAATAACGCCTGTGATGTTGTTAACACTTTTCAGTTTACAAGAGTCTGTCCGTAATGAACTGAATGTGTTTTTTTTGTATATTTTGCCTTAAATTACGGCCCTGTATTTAGGATGGTATGCACACATTTTCTGTCTAATAAAGTAGGAATTGTCTTCCTTTTGAATGTCTTGAATGTCTGGTTATCATATAAAGTGTTTCTGCGATTGCATGTGTACAGAAGCTTCTGTGTGTTGTGTCCATCCTTAATTGCTGACGTTAACCAAATATCCAACGGGTGTGTAACTAAATAATATTTTTGCAGGAACACGCTTCAATGTATTCCTGGTCCACCCTGCCCTGCCCTCTCAGCGTGTATCGGATGGCCGCAGCTAAATATTGACCTTGCAGCATGGCGCTCCGGCACACGGCCAGAGGATCGTCTAGAAAGCAAATACATGGAGGAAAAACTAGCTTTTTCTGGAAACTTGACGTTCAGACCCGAAGGTGCTGCACAGGTCAGCAGGTCTAAACCAGACCACTCGGGCATAATGAGGTACAAGAAGGCTCCATGAAGGACCTGTTTCTTTATGTCTTTGATTATTTGGACCAAAATAAGTACATGCTAGTAGTGGTAGGATTTATCAGCTGGTGGACGGTTGCATTTTCTTAGGGTCAATTAGGCTAATGGGACAGGACTCAGGGGCCTACTTAGGTAGGATGCTAAACAACAGTAACGTTACACATTTAAACACTGTATTTGGGTGACTTTAAAAGGGAATGGAAATAGGCTTAAATATTTCCAATTGAACAGTGAATATAACATTTCCGTGCCATGAAGTTCCGGTGTTACATCGAATTCTGCGACCCACCGAAAAGTGTGACCCCAGAGGGCGCTGTTGCACATTTTCTGCCACATGCACGGTGTGCATTATGACAAAAGCATAAATAAAACATGAGATCTCCCCCCACCGGTGGGTCTTTCTTTTCTTGAAACTAACGTTAATTCTAAACAGCATTTTACACAGTAGCCTATAATAGGAAATGATAAAAGGTAAATCAACGTTATTTAACACTGACTGTAGCTTTTTATAGGGAAAGAAGCAACGACGATGGACCGTACTAAACGCCCTATCCATTGTATGGGTCTGTAAAATGCTAATCAAATCAAATCAAGTGTATTTATTAAGCACATGTGTCTGTGGTTAATTCAATGGCCAAAGTACTTCTTCAATTGGGTGTAAATGCGGCCGTGGCCAGTCACAACGGCCCGCTGTCCCCTGGTGTAATTCAGCCGTACAAGGAGCAGTACCCGGAGGATCCGCTAGAAGGCGCCAAACACTACTACTAGGCGCTGGGAGACAGGCTACTGCCACTCTACTTCTCCTACTTCTTGCTTCTTCGTCCATGGCCACTCCCTACGGAATCTGACCTCTTCCGCATTTTACCTGTTCAAAAAAGGCGTCACACAATACACGGTGGCTGTTCATTGTAGTAAGGGAGGATCAAAACAATAACTGTACTCGTGCCGGTAGTTGTGAAATACTTGTTATCTAGGACGTAAACAAACGAAACTTGTAACGTGCTGCTTTGAAATGGCTGAGAGTTGAAAAAGATTGGATCGGTAAAGTTAAGTTCTTGTGAGTGAAAGTCTGCATCTGGGTCCTGTAAAGTCTTAGCTAGCTGACAATTCACCATGGGATGTGGCAGTAGTTCAGAGGTAAGTCAAACTAAATCAAATTACGGAAATGAGGATAAAAAACAAAGTTGATAACTTATTGCGTAGCCAGGAATTGAATCATAGGTGTGTTTAACACGTGCAGATAATCAAGTAAAAAAGTTATACAGACCAAAACGAATTCGTGTGAACCTTTCTAATGGTCTATGTTTTGCAGGGGAAGCGCGATTGGAAACCGCTGGAGCAACGCAGCTGCACAGACATTCCATGGCTCATCTTATTCTTTCTGTTTTGTGTCGGCATGGTAAATCTTTTTTACGGTTATTTACCTGTTGGCTTATAACTGTTCCCTGAATGAATGAACGAACACATCTCCCAACATCCTTAGCGCTTAGGCTGTAACCTGATACATGTGTTCTGTTGTAACCCTCTCATGTATACATGTTGCATCCATAACACCAAAACATACATTTCGACACGTATAGTATGCATAGAACAACTTATAACAACTTCTATAGCGGAAGATTACAGAACGCACCTTGCAGAGCTACACGATTGTTTGAGCATTTAGAAAGCAAGATGAAATAAGATCCACACACACACACACACACACACACACACACACACACACACACACACACACACACACACACACACACACACACACACAGTTAACCGAGACTTTTATCCAGTTACTTCAAAACAGTGTGTGTGTGTGTGTGTGTGTGTGTGTGTGTGTGTGTGTGTGTGTGTGTGTGTGTGTGTGTGTGTGTGTGTGTGTGCAGGGGTGCATATGTGGCTTCACAGTGTACACCGGGGGAGCTCTCAGAATCGTCCGGGGTTACGACAGCTACGGTAATACCTGTGGTAGAAGGAACAGCCCGATTAAGGGGATAGAGCTCAGCGGACTGAACATGACCGAGAACAAGTGAGTCTGCTGCCATTGAATGAAGTATGGTGGGGTCTGCTTGACATGATGCTGACAGTGGACACAACAAAATGTCTTGTTTTTTAACACATGCAGAAAGTTTTCTCTTTACTTCTGTGATTGTAATCGGTTGGTGCTCATGTCTACAGTTTTGTTCCTGCCAAACAATGTCATTTTAGTATTTAGACCATTATCAAGGACAACTGCTATTTCTCAGGTACATGTGCTTGCTGAAAGATACCTACAGGTAGACTGTGGCTTTGGGGAGCCGTGCCAGTAGCTTTCGCCTGGGAGTAGAACCCCCTGGCTACTATCCTCCTACCCTCTTGCCCCCTTAACGCACTTGGAACAGCAGTTTACAATCGACCTTCGTGCAATCAACATTCATGGCATGTGCACAAGGCTTGTGGGAAACAGTGGGTCATGCTTCATCGATGGGCATGGCTCCAGAGGAGGCTTTGAATAGGAGGCGTCTGAGCCACAAAGTACCGTCTGTTGATCTGTTGAGCAAGCTGGCAGCCATGTCATCATCCTTTTCCCCAGACAACACAAGACCCACAAGCACTATAATAATCAGCACTGTAGCAAGCTACCCTAGCACTGGAGCAAGCTACCGTAGAATTGTAGCAAGCTCTCCAGCACTATAGCAAGCTCCCTTGCACTGTAGCAAGCTCCCTAGCACTGTAGCAAGCTCCCTAGCACTGTAGCTGTAGCAAGCAGCATTGTAGCAAGCTCCCTAGCACTGTAGCAAGCTCCCTAGCACTGTAGCTGTAGCATGCAGCACTGTAGCTGTAGCAAGCAGCACTGTAGCAAGCTAACCTAGCACTGAAGCAGGCTAACCTAGCACTGTTGCAAGATACCCCAGCACTGTAGCAAGCTACCCAAGCACTGTATCAAGCGAGCCTAGCTTTTTAGCAACCAGCACGGTAGCAAGCAGCCCTTGAGCAAGCTACCCTAACACTGTAGCAGGCTCCCCTATACTGTATTAAACTAAAATAGCATTGTAGTAAGCAACCCTAGAACTATAGCAGTCAGCCCTGCAGTCATGCTATTGCTGGAGCAAGCAATGACAGTGCCGTAGCTAGCCATGCTAGTGACGAAGCTAGCCATGCTAAGTGATGTAGCAAGCTATGCTTGCAATGTTGCAGAACTTTTTAACATTAATGGTTATTTTTCCTTTACAACAGGTATGTGTTTTTCCTCGACCCCTGCAACATAGACTTCCTTAACAGGAAGATCAAGTCGTTGGCCCTGTGTGTATCTAAGTGTCCTGACGAAGAATTGAAGACATACTACGATGTCAAGCAATTTTCACTATCAAATGGTGAGAAAATACTAAATTTGTTTTGTATTTCTTAAAAAAAAAATGTTTGGCCTTATAGCTATACAGTAAAAAGTGTTTGAATTCCTTAGTTGAAGTAAAAGTGGGTTGGTGGTATTTCTTTGGTATTATTTAATCGCCTTGTTATTCTCTATTTCTGATGGTTTGCTTACTTGTTATTCATTCATGTTCCCCAAACCAACTTTTTGTTTTTTTTATCAGGATCCAACCTATGTTCGTACGACCTTTCTCCTACGAGATATACGAGCAGCTCTGAACGCTACACTAAATGCCCCAAACTCCCTGTTCCCCCAAGGTATCTACATTCAACCTTGAATCTTTCTGATGTTTATCAAATTAAATTAGAACTGAATTGAATAAGCACAGCCCCAAACACCCAAGGCCTCTCTATCAACCTGGAGTAATGTAGTTGGTTTGTGTTCAATTCACCATTAGTGAGCAGTGAAAAGTTCACCATTTATATTTGTGAATGCTTAGCCCATTCCCTTACTACAGTATTTAAATTGCTATCAGAAAAAGACAATTATGCTGAGATAAAAGTAAAAAACTGTCGGTATGTTTCGTACACACTACCAATCTGCATCGCATCTGAACGATATCGTCCAATCACGTGGTCCGGTTGCGCCTGTGCTTCCTGTGTTCACAGCAAGGCGGTCCGGGTGCTGCACCGCTGCGTTCCCACCGAGCTGAGCTGCTACGCTGAGCTGGCCCAGGCCTTCGTCAGCTTCGTAAACGACAGCAGCGCCATTCAGAGGGTCATCGCTGGTGTGCTGGCCAGCAAGGAAATCATCCTCGGCCTATGTCTGCTGGCTCTAGGTATCCCACCTCTACAATAACACTGTCTGCTGGCTCTAGGTATCCCACCTCTACAATAACACTGTCTGCTGGCTCTAGGTATCCCACCTCTACAATAACACTGTCTGCTGGCTCTAGGTATCCCACCTCTACAATAACACTGTCTGCTGGCTCTAGGTATCCCACCTCTACAATAACACTGTCTGCTGGCTCTAGGTATCCCACCTCTACAATAACACTGTCTGCTGGCTCTAGGTATCCCACCTCTACAATAACACTGTCTGCTGGCTCTAGGTACCCCACCTCTACAATAACACTGTCTGCTGGCTCTAGGTATCCCATCTCTACAATAACACTGTCTGCTGGCTCTAGGTACCCCACCTCTACAATAACACTGTCTGCTGGCTCTAGGTATCCCACCTCTACAATAACACTGTCTGCTGGCTCTAGGTATCCCACCTCTACAATAACACTGTCTGCTGGCTCTAGGTATCCCACCTCTACAATAACACTGTCTGCTGGCTCTAGGTATCCCACCTCTACAATAACACTGTCTACTGGCTCTAGGTATCCCATCTCTACAATAACACTGTCTGCTGGCTCTAGGTATCCCATCTCTACAATAACACTGTCTGCTGGCTCTAGGTATCCCATCTGTACAATAACACTGTCTGCTGGCTCTAGGTATCCCATCTCTACAATAACACTGTCTGCTGGCTCTAGGTATCCCATCTCTACAAAACACTGTCTGCTGGCTCTAGGTATCATATCTCTAGGTACAAACAGGATGCCTAACAGTAGATTGTAGGCATTGGGGTTTGAACCTAAAACCCTGATGTTTAGGTCAAACACCCTAACCACTATGAGACCGTCCTGCCCCATTTAGTTGTCAATCATCATTTTTTTTCATGAGCAGGGAGGTTGTCCTACATACTCGGCTTGGAGTAGAACAAGTGAGGACACTAAGCTCCCTCCCCTCTCTGTAGCTAGTATGTAATGATGGCAGAAGGCAGCAATTGCCTTCTGTCCCAGTGATTGTGAGCAATGAGGAGTCCCAACTGGGACTTGTCAAGGGATACCTAAGATCCCAACCCAAGACTTGTGTTAGCCCCGTCTGTGGTCAGACTGCTTTCCACGATTGCTGATTGGTGATTCAGATTGGAGCCAAAGTGATGGCCATTTTAATAACCCTAGTTTGTTTGCAAGATGACATCATTCTGCTCAGTCCAAACACACATTACACATTATATTACATTGCCAAAAGTACACAAAGTACAACATCAAATCCAATGTAAGATGAATAGGAATAACATCAAATTGTTGTCTCCCCTGTGTTGTGCAGTGCTGTCTGTGATCCTGATGGTGGTGATCCGGTACATCTCCAAGGTGCTCATATGGATCACAACCATCCTGGTCATCCTGGGCGCCGTAGGTACGCAAGGTTTCCATTTAGTCCTTCAGTAAAGGCTTGTACCTATAAGATGCTTAGAACAGAGAACTTTGCAATAGGACCTAGAGGGGCCTTAATGAGCTGGTCGAGATGTTCATTCAATCGTCGTCTTTGAACATATAGTAAAACATGTGGATGAATGCAGAAAAGGTGCAGAACTCAGTCGACTGATAACCTCGGAGAACAGGTGACTGGAGGAAGGAGGTAACTTGGTGCACGATTTCCCTGGACATTTGGCTAAGAAATGCCTCCGATTCCTGGCTTGCTGAACCAGACGTAGGTCAGGATGCCTCCCTGAAGCCGTGTGTCGCTGGGACAGGTTAAAGAAGATGGATTGGATCTGCTGCTCCTAGCCACAGAGTATCAGAGTGGGAACCAGTTCATAATCAGAAAATGCAGATTGGAACAAAACAATGTTCCTCTTGCTTTTCATTGCTGCGTCTTGAATTTGCTGTTAAACCTTTTTTATGTATACCCTTTTTGATATCCATAAACACATATGACCAAACAATTGTGATTCTAAGAGACGTTTGTATTTGATGTATTTCTTGGCTACTCATGAATGTACAGTTAGTAGTTATTCTGGTAATTGTTAATTGTTGTTGTATTGAATCCCTCACTTTTATGGTGAACGTGAGTTGGACACTTTATTAAACGCTGGGAGCTAATCTCAGGGGGTCTATAGTCAGACTCACGAAGTATGGTGGGGTGTCTTAAGCGCTGTGTACCCCTCTGCAGGCGGCACCGGGGGCCTGTGGTGGCTGTACGCCGACCACAGGAAGGCCCTGGACAACGACACCACGACGGTGTTCGGGAAGGAGGTGGTCGCCGACAACGTCAAAGCCCTGCTGATCTACGCCATCATCTCCACCGTCTTCACGGTACGCCCTCAGGGGTCCCCCGCGCCTGGCTAGACCGCCCCCTCAGGGGAGATCCAGAGATGGCGGTACATTGGCGTTGGCATGTCTTACCCAGCTGTCTCTGCCTCTGTGTCTGTCCCTGCACCCCATCCCTCCCCTCACGCCACAGCGGCACAGATGCTTAAGGCTTGGGTAACGCGTTGCCTGTCAAAGAACAGGATATTAGGGTGGGTTTACAGGCCCCGTCCACACAAGGCCGATTTCATGGCGAAACCGCAAAGGTCTTGTACGGTTCGGCCTTCCGTCTACACGAAGCCGGCGAATCCGCTGACCGAAACCGTAAACTTCTGAAACCGCCCTCGGAGGTGGTTTCAAATCTACCCAGTTTCGTTTTTGGATTCGTGTGGACGCCTGAAACCGTAAACCCTGACGTCATCGCCCCACCCCTCGACCCTCTAGCCAATGACTGTTAAGCCTGCAGAGTCTCAGAACTCACAATTTGTGTAGCAGAAGCAGCGCCCCTTATAATAATAATAATAATAATAATAATAATAATAATAATACATTTAATTTAGAGGCGCCTTTCAAGACACCCAAGGTCACCTTACAGAGCATATAGTCATCATTCAAAACTATGTAAAACAGACTAGGAATAAAAGGAAAACAGAGGTTAAACATGAAAAATAATAATAATTAATAACACTCAAAGACGCCTAAAGTGAAGGGGGGACCTCACTAACCACCACCAATATGTAGCACCCAGTTGGGTGATGCACGGCAGCCAATTGGCGCCAGAACGCTCACTACACATCAGCTTGAGGTGGAGAGTTAGGGATGAGGTGGAGAGTGAGGGAAAAGAACATTTAAACACTATCTACCATATTTAAACACTGACGATCACATTTAAGCAATATCGACCACATGTAAACACTATCGACCACATTTAAACACTATGGACCACATGTAAACACTATCGACCACATGTAAACACTATCGACCACATGTAAACACTATCGACCATATTTAAACACTATGGACCACATGTAAACACTATCGACCACATGTAAACACTATCGACCACATGTAAACACTATCGACCACATGTAAACACTATCGCCCACATTTAAACACTATCGACCACATTTAAACACTATCGACCACAATTAAACACTATCGACCACATTTAAACATGTAAACCCTATCGCCCACATTTAAACACTATCGACCACATTTAAACACTATCAACCACATTTAAACACTCTCGCCCACATTTACACACTCTCGACCACATTTAAACACTATCGACCACATATAAACAGTAGCGACCATATTTAAACACTATCGACCACATGTAAACCCTATCAACCACATTGGTTATAACCACATTATGGGCCTGGAATGTGTACTACAGCGTTTCTACAGATCTACCCGGTTTCGCTTGACTCCGTCTTTACGGAGATACTCCGAAACCGGATAGATCGTAACGGTTTCGCCCGTTTCGGCTTTGTGTGGACGGGGCCACAATGGAAGGATTTGGGGCAAGGGATGTGTATTGGTTTCTTAATTTATTCGTACGGGGGGTGGGGGGGGGGGGGCTGGATTGGATTGTACTTGGAGAACGCCCGTTTTGGGATATACCATTTAGTCTGCTAAAATACATGTCATTAAGGATTGAAGGCATCTTGCTCAACGATGCTTACATGGGGTTACGACCCCAGAACCTTTTGGCTGGGGGTCGAACTCCCCATCACCTGTCCCGCGTATGCTACGCACTCCCGTCAAGGTAGAAAATAGATGGATGGTAAAGCGATTGCATTTATTGAGCCCTTTTCAAACCTGTGGCCACGGTGCAAGGCAACAGCCATTTTTTCTAGAGCAGTGAGGGTTAGTAGCTTGCTCAGGGACAACTTCAATCTTTACTAGGAGGTGCTGGGAATCGGACCAGCAGCCACTGCCAGTTGGGATGTCTCAGTTAGTTAGGTAGTATTCAGTAAGAGCCCACTGACCCTGGCAGCGGTCAGCGTCCGTTTGGGTGTGGTGTGAACAGCGTGTTGTCCTCTGTAGGTGGTGCTGCTGCTGGTCATCTTCTTCATGAGGAAGAGGGTAGCGCTGACCATCGCTCTGTTCCACGTGGCGGGCAAGGTGTTCATCCACCTGCCACTGCTGGCGCTGCAACCCTTCTGGACCTTCCTGGGCCTCATGCTCTTCTGGGTGTACTGGATCTCCGTCTTCCTCTTCCTCGGCATCTCAGGTACAGACCACACATGGATCCGGGGAAGTTGGATCCATGTGTGGTCAATATTAACTTGAAAAGTTAATAATGGGTGGATTCGCCTGTCAATTGTGCTCTCTTTCTGTTTTACACTCACTCACTCACTCACTCACTCACTCACTCACTCACTCACTCACTCACTCACTCACTCACTCACTCACTCACTCACTCACTCACTCACTCACTCTCTTTGATCTGTTGTTTAGGCTAAGGATGACTTTTCCATAATGCATCTCTCTGAATGCTAATACCGTCAACTCCCTGGCTCTGGCTTCTGAGAGCTTCTGAGGACAATGCGGACACACACACAGTCGTATTGTTATTAATGTCCTGACGCTCACCCCACTCTCGATGAGTGTGATATCCGCAGCGGTGACATTTTGAGTCTGGGTTTCGGGCCATGACCTGACCGCCCCTCCCCCTCCCACAAGCCTGCAGGAATCTGGAGCCAGCAGTGTGACGTAGGAGGAGTCTGGTCAAAGGGCCGCTTCTCCTCCATCACACATGCACACACAACTCCACAGACACAAGCATATACACACACCACCATCTCCACACACAGTCGCACGCACGCACGCAAGCACAAGCGTGCGCCTGTTAGTTTTGCGTCACAATGGTAATATCCAAAGTGCCAGTCCGGTGCAGAGGTTGTTTGTTGGGTGCTTTGAGGTCTTGAGGCCTTACGCAGACGTATGCTTGAGGGAGGGCATGGGACAGAGAAGGGTCCGTTGGGGGCAAAAGTGTTTTAATGCTATTTAGGTTTGGGCCAGACTCTTGTTGTCAGACACTGCTCCCGACTTCATGTCTTCATGCCTTTCTCTTGTTGTTCCCCGTTTGGTAGGACTAGTACGATAACTTCAGCAGTAATAGATAGTGCTGTTCAATATATTTCACCTAATCTTCTAAAAAGGGCAATCAGTTTGTCAGAATAACAAGACCGAAATACAATAATAATGGCAAATATCCGACTGTCTGAGGAGTCATGTTGTGTACACACAACTTCTGCCTTGTGTGAAGGCAGGCCCCTAGTCCTGGCCTGCCTGTTGTCTTTTGGTTTGTGTGGATACTGTGACTATTTACCACAGCTAAATGACTCAGAGGTGTCATTTAGCAGGATAATGCACCTTTCAGACATAGGCTGTCATTTATCAAACTCCTTTACTTCAGAATACCTAAAGAGACATTTGTTA
Organism: Gadus chalcogrammus; assembly: GCF_026213295.1. Taxonomy (NCBI): domain Eukaryota; kingdom Metazoa; phylum Chordata; class Actinopteri; order Gadiformes; family Gadidae; genus Gadus; species Gadus chalcogrammus. The sequence goes on along the minus strand of NC_079414.1, from coordinate 11,942,163 downwards.
TAGATGCATGTCATTAAGCACCCTCTAGATAATGTAGGTTTGTCCTCAAGGACGCCTACAGGTTGACTGCAGGCTAGTAAGCTTTTTATCAATCGGCTGCCTCCGCCCCCACAGGGACCCCGATGAAGAGCAACAGCACGGGGCTAGTGGAGTTCCAGATGAAGCAGCCCTTCCAGTACCTGGTCTGGTACCACGCCGTGGGCCTCATCTGGATCAGCGAGTTCATCCTCGCCTTTCAGCAGATGACCATCGCCGGCGCCGTCGTCACCTACTACTTCACGCGGTATTCACTCGTGCATTTGTTCCTTTTTCATTCCTTCAGAAAGGTAGACCTCAAGGAGGCTCGCCCATGCATTCATGACTTATTTAGGGGCTTCACTCGTGTTTGTTTATTTATCAGCCTTACTCCTTCATACATTTCTTGACACTGTAGGCTAGGTTTCATACCACCTTCCATACAAAAGCTTCACTCTCATTCATTCCCTCATTCACTCATCTCATTCACTTAGAATGTGATGACTTCCACACACAAGCCACCTTTTTATAGACACTCCACTCTCAAGCTAAATGCACTCTCCTGCGTTTGGATCTACGCTAGTGTAGGGTCTTCAGAAGAGTTAGCCCAGAGAATGACTTTGGTGGTAGCATGGTATTAATCGGAAGAAATCTAGTAAAAATGTAGACTATTTATATTAAAGTGATAGGGAGACAGTATTCAGGTGGTGTTGTACTGCACAGCAGGCACCACCAGAGGGCAGTCTCTACTTCTAGAACAGGCAGCTAAGCTGTGGAAGATGTCGAATGTGAGTGTTTATGTTACAGGACTAGTAATGCATCGTAAATATTGCCACATATAACATCACCTCGGGAGGACCTAATCTCAAGTACAACAACAGTGTGTAAACTCAACTGAGAGTCTGTCACATCTCCGTTACCCAGCGTTGCATACTGTGTCCTCCGTCAAGAATCTATGGAAGAAGGGCGCTTGTTTCATATCGGTTTTTATTCTGCCAGAAGTGTTCAAACCAAGCATGAGTTTTCTAAGTAGGTTAATTGAATATTAGACACAGAGCATATTAGGCTAGTCCATGTAATGAATGCTACAATGACGTCTATACCCAGCAGCTCAGAAATTTTGTAATTTAATACACAAATCAAATATATATATATTTTTTTTTTTATTGACGGACTAGCAAACATGGAATTTGTACATATTGAAAATATGTGCCAAAGATGACATTTATCCATTAATTAAGTACTTTTGTTATTCGCAATGCAGTGATGGTAGCACGCGCCGAGTTCTCCATAGAAACGTCTGTCCTGCTTTCATTCATAAGGTTACCACAACTGTAATTAAGAGCCATTCAACTTATCCTTAACTGTCCGTCCACACCAGAAGCGAATTGAGCGACCAAATCGCCGGAAGTCATTCACTTTCTATGGGCAAGAGCGACCAGAGCGACCAACGCTACCAGCGGCCAAAGTTGAGCGACCAGAGCGTCAAAAAGAAGTTGAAAACTTTTTAACTTTATGCAAATGACTATTATTCGCTTCAGCGACCAAACACTGACAGCCAATCGGAATGTAGACGCTCTTCGCTTGCGTGGATCCCAGGGAACACCGGCAGGCACTTTGGTTCCTACCTACCTTTATTCACTCACTGAACAAAATGTCGGCTGAAGTATTAATCGCGTCTGTAACTGGGCACCCGGTGTTGTACGAACCCACCCTTTTTCAGTTCAGAGATCGAAACGCCATAGTGGTTTGGATATCAAGTGATGATAAGCGGGAGTATTTATAGGCTACATCTAGAACGTTCGTATTTAAGCGGGAATCATTATAATTTGCTCTACATGCCACCAATCTAACCAACCAATCGCGTGTAGCATGCTTTAAACAAAACCAAAAAAGTATTTGAAATCGTCACATAAACATACTAATCGACAAGACGAGGGATAAATGACAAGGGATATATCTCTTGTCTTTTATCCCTCTATTCCCCACTATTCACGGAGCCTGAGGTCAATAATTTTTAATTAAATAGTCTAGATAGATAGATAGTCAAGTCTTTATTAATACCAAACGACACAAATCGTCGGGAATCCATTTAGGTGGTTCGTCCCACACAGGACAGTAGCCTACAATACCACACAGAACAAGTCTGACTGGATAATACACACAATACATCACATTAAAACTAGACACGCGTTGATAGATATATAGATAGACAGAAAGGCCTAGATAGATAGATAGATATGTTCCATTATTTGCCTTGCGGAGCCAACCAGTCCTGTGCACGTATGCAAATTAGCCATGTGTCCCAACGTCTATTTGTTTTGAATGCGACGAATGAGTGCAGATCATGATTTGCAGATCCAGATCAGTGAAACATATTTTAACTACTACAGCACGCAGGGTTTTTTGTTCTCGGTTGTAATTAGCCTACATTTTAGGATTTTTTTTATATTGGGGGGAATCACTGTCCTACTTGTTGTCGAAGCACTTTATCGAACAAGCAAAACCGTCTCGGCAATATGACCAAGGTGTATGGGAGAGTTCACTATTTGATATGGCTGTCTGTAGGGCCTACTAAACGCATACGGTTCCTTTAAATGCGTCTGCATAATTGAATTGTACGTCATGAGCGACTTGAGCGACCAAAGCGAACAGAAAAATTCGCAGCGAAACTTTGTGAGCGACCAGAGCGTCTTTGACGCTTTGGTCGCTCCTGGTGTGGACGTACAGTAAGAATCCCATTTAATTATTTAGCAGACGCTTTCAACGAAAGAGACCAGCAAGGGAAGAGAGGCTGAGAACAATCAAAACATAGAATCCCAATTGGAATAGTGCTGCTTTCAAAAAGCGAAAGAAAAGCAACTTTTTTAAAAGAGCTGCTGTAACACCATTTGCCCTTGGACTATGTTGAACATGGTGTGCCGTGTCTGGGTGTGGGAACACAACAGGAACAAGTCTGAGATCCCGGCCCTGCCCATCGTCTCCTCCACGTGGCGGGCGTTCCGCTACCACCTGGGCACCGTGGCCAAGGGATCCTTTATCATCACTCTGGTCAAGATCCCCCGCCTCATCCTCACCTACCTGCACAGCCAGCTCAAAGGAAAGGTGGGTGCCCGCCTGGCCCGCTCTCGGCCCCAGCAGTCCTCCTTTGGTAGAGCAGAACCTATGGGGGGATGCAGCCCAGAGCCTGGGACGCAAACACTGACAGGGGAACTCATCCGCGCTTGTAGATGATGCTTTCAGTTCAAGGGATTTGAATGTGTATTGAATGTATTTCTGCGGTGTTGGACACGTACACGTCACCTGATGTTGAATGTGTTTCGACGGCATTGCATGTACGGCTCAGACCAAGGAGATAACGTTCAAAAAAATCTGTGGTGCAAGAACTGCAAAACCACAACCCTGAATATGAACATTGACAAAGATTATTATTTGCTCTCCGCAGGAAAACGCGTGTGCACGCTGCATGCTGAAGGCCTGTGTGTGCTGCCTGTGGTGCTTGGAGAAGTGTCTGGCCTTCCTCAACCAGGTAAACACCCAGCATCATGCCATGTCCATTGCACAAGCTAACATTATTCATTTATTAAACATACTCGCTAAAGTTACTGTGTGTGTGGTTGGTCTGGATAATACCAGCGTTACTTTTATAGTTGGCGACAATCATGGAAGGTTGGCAGTTTGTGTTTTAATACTGATCAGTGTTTGGGGGAGGGGGGGGGTGGGCTGCGGTCTTCAGTGAGGGTTTCAGTTTGCATAGTATATATATATATACAACCACCTGCTGCCGCCGCTTCGATTCCATTCAAAAAGCTTTATGGCACGACTATTGTTGTGAACATTATTGCCAATGCATTACTTATCTTTATTTTTTATACCTGATGGAAGTATGTTTTTTTTCCCTACGAGAGTATTGTACTATTGTTAATGCATAATAATTAAAAAAAAAATATATATATATTTTTTTTATACATGGGTAGTCAAGGCGGGGCCCTATTGCTGTTAAGGCGGCCGCCTTAAACATACAGTGCTGGGGGAAACAATGATGAAAGGAGCAGAACTAACACAGCAGACTGCTCAGCTGGAGAGAGTGGAGGCCATGCGGAGTATAGGTGTGGCTCGTTGGCCTGTCAACCCCCTCACCACAACGCAGGCATGAGAGCTCACCCGCTGATACGTGTGTTCTGTTATTGATTTAAGAACGCATACACGGCCACCGCCATCAACAGCACCAACTTCTGCACCTCGGCGCGTGACGCCCTGGGCATCCTCGTGGAGAACGCCCTGCGCGTGGCCACCATCAACTCCATCGGAGACTTCGCCCTCTTCCTGGGAAAGGTAATCAAGAAGTGCCTAAGAGTGTTATAGGCGATCATTTTTGTAGGATTCGGCTAACTAGCTAGGTAAATGCTGTGATCAATTAGCTAACTGGCACATGTTACGCTACTTACAAAATGTTATTCTATTTAGCTCATTCTAGGCTGAGAGGCATAGCCCCGAGCTGTTCATCAATAATGAATGGAAATTTGTGGGCTCAGCGATGGGTTTTTCAGTTGATGTTCTGGTCCTGATTCAGGCTTGCTATTCTTCTTCTCTCTTGTGAAATGGTGTTCTTTGTGTGTGCTCCGGTCAGGTGCTGGTAGTGTCGTGCACAGCGTTTGTTGGCGTGCTGTCCCTGAACTACCAGCGGGACTACACGGTGTGGGTGCTGCCCCTCTTCATCGTGTGCCTGTTCGCCTTCCTGGTGGCCCACTGCTTCCTGTCTGTGTTTGAGATCGTGGTGGACGTCCTGTTCCTGTGCTTCGCCATCGACACCAAGTACAACGACGGCAGCTCGGGGCGAGAGTACTACATGGACAAGGCCCTGATGGTGAGTGAGAAAGAGAGTGAGAAATGGACAGGGCTCTGAGAGAGAAAGAGAGAGCGCATGCACACTACATGGACAAGGCTCTGAGGGAGGGGGGACTATATGGAATAGAGGGATGGCGATGGGAATAGAGGAGGAAAGGAAAAGTCGAGAGATGCACCGATACACATGAGTCACGAGGGCCAAATCTGGTAAAGAGCAGCAGTGCGTGCATACAATTGTGCACTGTGACGTACTTTAAACTCGCTTCTGTCCAGGGGCTGAAAACTCGGATCAGTCTAGAAACCATGGAACGCGGTAGAGACGGAACGAGCCTCGATGCACCAGGGTAGACCACTATTACATAGTCTACCCTCTACTATTTTAAAATTTAACGGTCACATTTTAGCAAAGGGAATTGGAGGGGTGGAAGTTGAGATTGAAAAGCTATAATTTGACTGTAATTTGTTAGAAATGGCGTGAATAGCCTGAACCACTGGCATGAATGCACGCTTGTCTCTGTGTGTTTGCGGGGTCGTGTGCGTATGCGTGTGTGAACGACAATGTCAGGGTGAAAGAGTGCTATGAGCAGATGAATGAACGGAACGATATTTATATTAAAAATCACAACAACAAAAAAAGAAGCGGAATCAATTTGTGGCGCTCAGTGCTGATTCTGTGGCGCTGCGTCGCACACATTGGTCTATGCATGGGAAACACTGAGGTGGAGGCCTGCAGGTGGGGGTGAGGAAACTGGGGCTCCATGATTCAAGGCCCTTCTCATAATGAGCGAGTCATCCAATTGAATGCATGCCTCGAGTTGGTTGTTGAGATGTTCCGACCATGCCCTTTTCAGGGGGCGTGACCTAGGGCTGACCTGTATGGCCTCCAGCAGGTGGAGGTGTTTTCTAAGAGGTCTCGGGTGGCTGCTGGTTTCAGGTGTTTCCATGGAGTCTGTTGGTCGACACCTACACTCTCCTGTTACCTGACACATGTATAGACGTGTGACTCAGCCGCGGCGGCCAAAACAAAGGAGGAGGGAATACAATGGGGAAATGGGTCTTTTTTGGTTCTACGTTGGTAAAACGGCAGTTTGATCGTACCTTGCTTTCCCGCTCTTTCCTTCTCCAAGGAATTTGTGGAGGGCAGCAAGAAGGGGGGCCGGTACAAACCAGCCGACGGAGACCCACGAGAGATGAAGAAAATGGTGAGCTTAAATAAAAAAACGTTCATGATTTTTCTCCAGGGATAATTACTGGTTAAAGTTTTGGTTTGACGTTTTATTTATGTTTTGTCCCAACAGAATATCTGAGGGAGAGTCCGGCCTTGCCATGCGAAGCTTTAACGCCAATTACTGCAAATTTCTGTTGCAGTTTGTTGTTCTGTTTTTTACACTCCAGGTTTTAAACACTAATTAATAACGCACTTTACACAAAAGTGGAACTAATGTTTGGAGCTTTGAGGACGTTTTTTGTATTAAGTTGTTTCCCAAATTGAAAATATTGGTTGATAACCAATATCTCTGTTCGCAGTTCAATGTTCTTCTCATTCTGTTTTTAGGAATAAGTAAGTGTAATATTTCTTTTTTCAAAAAGCTATATCCAAAAACGTTGTATTAATTTCTGGATGTTCAAGTAAAATACTAGTTGGCTAAGAAATCTTTTTTTTCTATTAAATAACTCAGGTTTTCTAAGAACATAGGCTTACCTATTAAATAAATCGTTAGCCTAGCCGGTAGCCTTTTATATTAATAGTTGGAAAGGCTATATTTCGATGTATTTTTTAACTTATGCCTGTTTTTTAAAGAATGTTGTAAACCACATAGACCTGATTAACATGCTTTATAATCGTGCTTTTTAACATGATTATAGTTGGCTGTTAACTTTGTCTTTTTAAAAATTTGTCAAAGTGCCTTCACGTTGATCTTTATCTTAATAAAAAGTGTGTCAAGCCAAAGATTTCCTTGTTTTATTTGTTGCTACTTTGGTTAATGCAAACATACTATAACATCAAATACAGACACAATAACTACATGGTACACAATTCTACAAGTCTCAATCCTAGTTAGGGCTCGTGCTTTATATAAAATGATATCTGCAATGTTAAGTTTGATAATGCAAACATGGAACATTGTGTATCAAAACAGAATGCTTTTCCAGGCATATAACAATGTAACCGTTTGAAAAGCAAGTCAAGCATAATGGAGACATGTACCCGCTCTCACCACACGGTGGCGGTAAATATTCAAATACGTTAACACATTATTATTATTCATAAAAACTGCTTTGTCTTGAAAAATGAAATGTTATCTTTCAATGTATATCAACAGATCATCATGTGAAGCAGTGTGATTTAAAGGTTGGAGAAGCAGGAGTTGTTTGCTGCGGTTGTAGAACAACTGATTAATTTCGATCATTTGATCGAAATCTTGGTTTAAGGCTAATTTATTCAATGGGATTTGTCATTAAAATGTTTACTTGTTATTTCTGTTTTTCATTAAGCAGCATTTTTAAAGCATCTTAGATAGGTTTTACGATAGTTTTCTGCTTCCGTTTTGCAAACAGTCCAATTTCTGTACAATATCGAAAGGCAGCACTAAGTAAGGATTTATCGACGGCCTCCTCGCCGCAGCAGGAGCACACTTCCATGAAATACAGGCAGCAATGAAGTAGATCTCTGGCTGTGACTCACGCTTAAGTGATTTCTCCTGCTTACTTACGGAAGCAATTCTTGTAAAAGCCGTTAAAAGCTGGGCATTTGACAGAACTACAGGAATGGACATCGCATCACACACAGGTTACTGTGGCGGGAAGCGACATCAGACCTGTATTTAGGTCCATTTGTTTTTAATACTAGTACTGTGTCGTCGAATAGTGTTACGAAAATGACCACCTTTTTCCAAGCGGTAGAGATTCTGTTCGTTGATGGGGCGGGAGAGACAAGGGCCTGACTGATCTAATTAATTCGCTGTCTATTAAAGCTGCCTTGGGCAATGTCTGCAAGTGCCCGTAGTTGTAGGCCTATCTATATATACGACCCTGACTCAGCTCGAGGCCAGAGTCCCCCCTCAGCAACTTCTGCTCAAACTGTAGCTATAACACTTTATTGTACACACTCGTACGTATACAGGTAATTAGAAATGGCCGATGCATTCAAGTTAATGCATGGTTAAGGGTTAGTGGTCATGTTTCATTTATCTCCAGTGTTTGAGCTTGTCTGAAAGTTTATTAAAGACGTTCACATTCCCCTGTGTCTTGGTGCCAAACATTATGATTGACAAGAAAAGTCATGGGGAATTTATTGATTTAATCAGATGATAGGGACTGTTTCATATCAAAATCTTCATGTCCACGAAAGAACGGTGATATAGGCTACTTTCCCGTCATTTAGCCTTGTAATGTCGCGTGGGTTATAGGCCTATTGTTCGGTATTATTTAGGCTTAAGTCATGGACTTCAAATAGTTTATTATCTTAAGGAACTAAAGTAAGTATGCCTACAAAGTCGACTCTTTATCCTCTGACGTGAAATGAAAAAAAAGGACCACTGAAATTATATTTTCAACAACAGGACACGTGGATATACAATTTTCAGCTGCTCAGAAGAAGTCAAACACATGAACCATCGGAGGAGAAAGTACCTCGGCACTCACTCATTTCCACATCAACCGCAGCTTCCTGAAATGGTAGCGAACTTCCCATCAGTGCTTAGTAATAGCCCCTGTCTACCTTCTCCTAAACTGAGGTCTGCTGTAGAGGTTTATATGCAGCTAATCTTGGGAAACAGTAATCCAAGGAATTTGCTGCATATTATAGGTGGATAATATACTTTTTGTTTGTTTCTTTGCCTGCTCAGTGTTTTGTCCTGCGAGGAAGCGTTAGAATGAATATGTCTGATCTTCATGTCTGATCTTCACTCAGCAAGGCCCATTTCCCAATCGGGGGCTCCTGTCAGGTGCTGCTGCCAACACACACACACACACACACACACACACACACACACACACACACACACACACACACACACACACACACACACACACACACACACACACACACACACACACACACTCTTCCATTCCCACAGGTTGTGGCTGTAATCTTATGCATCCAGCAAAAACAAAAAACACTTACCGGTAATTGTCTCAGGAAATGAGCAAAGCAAAAACAAACTTTGATTCTCTTTTTATCAAGGCCAATGAGTTGCCATTTGCCATTGCTAACTTTATTCTGCTTTTGTGTGTGCGTGTACATGAACCATCTCTAAAGTGTGACTGTTCACACACCGACTTATAAAATATTCACCACCACTCCTACATAATGCAATAATGGCCATTACCCAGAATCCATTGCATATCAATAAGAAATGCAGAGAAATTTGGCACGGCTGCCTGCTTTCATTCTCTCCAGCATCTGCTTTAACACGCAGGCCGTGAAATCCTTTTATCTAGACTTTTGGTGTATTTATTTAGTGTTGTTTTGCTACAAAGAGTACAAAAGGAGTCTAGATCGAATGAGATAAGATTATGGTCAAATAGTCCCCTCAGGGCAATTATGTTCTTATGGCAGGAGATAACAGGATTGAGAAAATAATGTATATAAATAGAGTCAGAGGAAGATAAGTAAACCTCAAGGAAAGGCTGTGACTTCACTGCATAATGCAAAATCACAAACTCTGCCTTTTTATTTCAGAGATAGATATTCCCTATTTCCTTTTTTATATTTTACTCAGGCTAAACTTTTTCGATTCGTTCTAATTCATTTATGTTGCAATTTATTTAAAACTGCACAGTAGAACTTTTCTTTCATTGCACCAATAACTTTTCCACCCCCAAACTTTGTTCCGGCGGTTCAAAGGAATTTAAAGTATAAAGTATCAGTAGAATGAGAAAACAATCCAGCACAAATCAATCAACCCAGGAGCTCTTTCTTCTCTAAATCTATTTGGTTTTCGGAGTTGATGAAAACAACCCTTGAACAAAAGTGATGGTGGCAGCGAAAAAGTTATACACATAGTGCAGCTTAAACCCTTTATTGTCGACGTGGAAGTAGTTGTGCACCCTTATTTAGAAGGCAGATGTCAAGAAGTTAACACATACCGAAGACGAAAGTTGCAGACAAAACGTGTGTATTTTAACAGTGTCTGAGTCTCCAAGATGTATAACTCCACAAAGCGAGCACCCCATGGTCAATATAATATTTATTTCAGCAAATCATACATACACAGTAAAAATGTCTTAACTCTTTAAACAATGCCATACAAGTGTTCTGTCATGTCAGCATGTGATTGGTTGAGAGTGACTACCGTGTCATGGGTCATCTAAGCACTGCTCATATGTCACCACCACCCAGAAGACCACAGACGTTAGGAAGGAGGTTTCTCTGGAACGCCAGAGGAACAGACTTAATGAAACGACAAGCTAAGAGCTAAAATTCTTGTCCAACAGAGATGGCACCTTTCAGACCCTAAACATGGAATCTCAACGAGATATTCGATTATTGACCGTTGAGCCTCATGAATATCCCTCTTATTTATTTTTAATCATCTGTATAAACTGGACAGTCACGGACAATCAATAGCACGAGCAAATCTACAGTTAGCCTGAAATCAGTTATGTGGCTAGACTTGGCAGGATGAAACGTTTATCAACACGTTTTCTTATTGAAGCGTTTTAAAAAAAGAAGAATCAAAGACATCCTTCAAACCTAAAGCTGCTGCCTGCACGCAAAAAATCCCCTTTCGTTTGGTTATCGTACTAATATATAAAACATCCTCCGCATCGAAGCACGTGTTTGTACACAGAGATCTCGTACATTGATAGGCTAGTCTATGAAACAAAGCAAAGGAAAGGCTATGAGGTATGCATCACTACCGTTAAGGGAAGAAGCAAAACACAGAGTAAAACCCAAAGACTGAGCTGTCTGCATATCCAACAGACTGGTGGCTGACACAGTGAAGGTATTTAAAACCAGGTGTATTCATAGCATGCACACTTTTCCTCCACCTTCACTTACACCACCACCACCACCACCACCACCACCAAAAAAGGCACACCTCACCCCACCTGCCCTGCCAATCACCCCCCTTAACAGGTCTTCAGTGCATATATGCTTGTTTGTGTGTGTGTGTTTGTTTGTGTGTGTAGGTCTTTTGCTTTATATGTGTTTGTGTGTCTGTGTGGGTGTGTATATGTGTGTGTGTGTGATTGTTGATGTATTGGTGTGTGTCTTTGTATGCATGTGTATAGGTGTGTGTATGTGTGAGTGTGCATAGGTGTGTGTGTGATAGTTTGTGTGTGTTTATCTGTGTAGAGTTGTGTGCGTGTGCGTGTATAAGAGTTTCTCGAGTATAATGAGCACTATGAAAAGTCATTTAATAATCAAGCTTTCGCTGGAACGCTAAGTATGCTACTTGTATGTCGTTTTACGTAGAACAAATAACAGCAGTCTAACCCCCCCCCCCCCCCCCAGCTACGTCGTGTGTGGATCCCCTGGTGGGCATGCGCCTCCAGGCACAGCTCTCCGCAGTGTGAAGGGGTGGTTGCCGAAGGCCTTTGCAACTTTCGGTTTATAGTTACACCCAATAAAATGTAAGAACCCCCTGTTCATCTTCTTGTGTTTAGTTATCTATTTCTCCAGACGTCCTTCTAGAAACGGAGCCCTTACTTTTATAATACGCTGCACTCAAATCTCTTAGATCTCCGCATTTGAAATGCAGTGGACAGTTTTGCTACATCACAGCATTTTCCTCCTCCCATTATTTGGGCTTTTTTCTGTAGCAAGGTTCTTTGAAATAAGCATATATTTGTTCTTCCATAAAAACGGCGAGTCATTTCGTGTCACCAGAATCGTTTTTTTCTATTCATTCCGTGTCTACTTGTGTTTCGGTTCCCCTAAAGCGGCTGTGTGATTCCTAAGTCCTACTGTCTCTGTACGGGTGGAGCTCGCCCACTAATGATATCAACCTAGCGTGTGCAATGTTTCTGCTATCTGCATTATCCACATCACACCATACAAAAAGAGCGCGGGAGAGAGGGAGGAGACGAAGAAGAGGAGAGGGGAGAGAGAAGGAAGGGGGAGGAGGAGAGGTTACACTTCCTCAACACTGAGCCTTGGGCTTCAGCAGGCATAACCCAGGTCATACAAAGAAGAGGACCCAGGGTGTCCAATGGGAGGGAAGGGTCTTTGCACAAGTGACCGTATCCAAAGGAGTTGTATTGGCTGTCGATGCTGTACAAGTCCTGGTTTCACCGGCGCCGTTCACTGGCCGGCACGCGGATGAACGCGGTGTCGTTAGCCAATGACGCGCGAACGAGGAGTCGGAAAAGAGAAAGCCTAGAAGGTTGACCAGGGATATCGGTATTGTGGACTTATGAACAAACAAAACACTGAGAAGAGTCCATAGGCTGTTAATACGAATAAGTATCTGCCCCCGGGGAAAAGTCACCTAAAAACGTGCAGTTTGACCAAGAGAACCCATTCTCTCTCTTAGCTTCTCTTTTATTTTTCTGAAGAAGGGGAACCCTTTACGACAGGTATTCGTCGGTGCCGTCGTCGTCATCCTCGTCTTCGTCGTCCTCGTCGTCGTCCATCCCGGCCTTGGCGTTCCGACCGAAGGAGTCCTTGTCTTCGTCCGAGAACAGAGAATCTCCGCTGCCAGGGTCCCCGGAAGACTCCAAGACCACGCCTGATTCAACGAGAGGTACGCACATAAGCAGGGGTGCACATAACTGGTACGCAAGTACGCATGTGCACCTATAATCAGGGATGCGAAACGTCACTTGTGTCACTACCCCACTTTTGCCTAGCTAACCGTCAGGTCATCAAAAAAAAACTACATATGTATCTTGTCTACTTTGGCATTTCGCCACCTGCATAGAAAAGGAGTAGAAGAAAAGAAAAAAGATAAATTCCGAGCAATGTTCCTTACTGTGAGACATTCAATCGCTCCGTGGTCAATCTGCTGCAGTTTTATTTGCTAAAACCTTTAGCAAAAAACCCTACATTACTTAAGAAGTTGTATATTGATAATGGGATCTCCTCTGTTAATATTGGGTACGTTTCATAACATCAGATGTTATTAAAACAACGCTACATGTGGAGTGAATGCCATATTTGTACCCGTCTGGGATCAATAAAGTATCATCTTATCGTGGGAGCAGCTCAGCCGTAAAACAAATGTCCCTTTGTTACAGCTTTAGAGTTGTGGCTTCTCCAGTAGAATGGTGTGTATACTCCAAGAGAAGACTTAAATATTTTATCATAACAAGCGCTCATCAGACATTACTTATATAGGAAGAGGGGGAGTGAGAACGGAGCCTGTTTTAAAATCAGCAGAGACAGTTAAACAGTAGTTTAATCCAACTGCCGCCCCTTCTGCAATTTTAATCAACATAATGCAAACAGTTTTCACAGCGCAAGCACATTAGCGGCTACTGGTCACTCCGTCCGGGCCTGTGGTTCAGTACTGCTTTAGGTGAGAGCGTACATATATACAGGATACTCGCTGCACTGATATCCGGACGCTGCTTTTTACAATCCTAATCCGCTCACCGCAGTCCGCTGGGCCGTGTGTGCGTGAGCCAGAGGCCTCGTTGCCATAGCGATCCACACACCAACACTGCCCGCTGCTGCCGTGGCACTGGTGGGTCCGGTAGTACCCC
>NC_079414.1:11911145-11923645 GCF_026213295.1 Gadus chalcogrammus | reverse complement strand
TGTGTGTGTGTGTGTGTGTGTGTGTGTGTGTGTGTTTGTAAGCATATTAGTTAGTGTGTGTGTGTGTGTTTGTGTATTCATGTGTGTGTTTGTGTGTGTGCGGGCACCTACCTTTCTTCTCTGCGCTGCTGTGCTCTGGCAGTGTGGTGCAGGGACACATGCCAGCACACTTCTCAGAGATCTTCTTACCACTCATACAGGCCTGGTAGTCCAGCTTACACTGCACACAACATACACGGGGCCTTAACAATACTGCTCGTACTTCACACAACACACATAGGAATACAACCCATAAATACAGCTTAAAAATGTACACATGGACACACTGTTTAAGATTGTTATTGTATTAAAACTTAAAAATGCTGTAGGCCTATTTAAATGTTGTAGAGACAGAATGTGAATGAGAGCTAGATTTGGAATATATACGTCTCAGAAAAACACATCCTCCCTCCCTCTCCCGTTTGACCACCATTGAGTTGAAAACACTATGCAGGCTAGGCAATGAATGTAATTGACAGGAATGATGGATTCTCCGAACCAATCAGGAAAGTGTTGCCCTGATTTAACCAGGAGCCATCTAAAATCTAAATGTATGTTTCAAACAGAGCAAGGTGCAGTCGAGAGCAGATATTCTGACTGAGGATTTCCAACACTAATAGCTGAGAGATAGCTTTGCCATTCTTTTCAAATTCCACTCAAATAATACCTCGTAAATCTCCCCTACAGCACCATTAAAGGGGATCCGTCACTCTCTGCTATTTCCTAATGTAAGAGGACTGCTTCATAGGCGCATTGGGAATAAATCGTGCTCCGCAACATCAACTCCCTCAACTATTGCGGGTAATGAAAGTCACGCTGTGTTCATGGCTCTTTTGTTTTTACCAAAATGTCTATCCATGTCATTGTTTTGGGACAAAGCATGCATTTCTGAGTGTTCTGTGTTTGCATGTGTATGTCTTTGCGTGTGTGTATCTCTACGTGTGTGCGCGTGTGTGTCCGTTCTGCATGTCTGCACCAGTACCTTGGTAGAGTAGGTGTGTCCGTCCGTCCCACACACAGGAGAGGGGTGGACCACTGGGCAGGGCTCACATTTGGAGCCAGGACTCTGGAAGAGGCTGGGGTCCTTGAAGCTACGTAGGGAGGAAGAGCGGGGACACATCAAATGCCTTGACAAGTGCTTTTTTAATGGGGAACACATCGTCAAACCTGCATAATTTATCATTAAGCTAATTAAAACCACTTTCTAGGGAAAGCTAACATACAACTTAAAACTTTTTTTTTTGCCTGGATAAGGTAAGGTAAGGCGACCCTCCTATGGTGTTATTAATCATGTTAACACCTAACCGGGTTTTAGCTGAGTAGCAGAAGTCATCTCAACCATCCACTACACAACACTACTGTTAGTGTGTGTGTGTGTGTGTGTGTGTGTGTGTGTGTGAGGGCAGACCATGCAGGGTGTCTCCTGTTCTTAAAGGGGTTATGGGAAGCTGGTTATGGATTGGTCTGGGGGGTGATTTGTGATTGGCTTGCCACTGCTGGATGGGAAATGAGGTCACTGCTCTCACTCTCTCTCTCGTTGTCTGTCCGTCTCTTTCCCTCCCTCTTTCTCTCTCTCAGGTTCTGTCTCTCTCTCTCTCGTTTCATACCCCTCTCTCAGAGTACATAATGAGAAAGTGTGTGTGTTTGAGTTGTGACTGTATACATGTGTGTCTGTGTTTGTGTGTCCCTCTTTCACACGCATACACACACTCATACAACCACAAACACACACACAGGGTCCATTCATATCTATTGGCAGGACAGGGAGTCCATTGGAAGACCGAGCAGGGGCTAATTGGACCCTGCAGACACTAGGAGAAGAGCTGCAACACACACACACACACACACACACACACACACACACACACATACATAAAACACTGCCAAGGTGACTCGCGCTTTATCTGCCGCTCATCTTTTAGGTTGGTTTTGTTAGCCAACATCCTGATAGGAAGCAAACGGACGCATGAGACGAGAAGAGAGGGAAAGAAGACAACAAGTTCCTGCTCATTGAGGAGCGCCTCCGGCAACGTCTCTTATCGCTCCCGCTGCTTATTTTTAGCCTCCAGTCCCTCGTTTCCAATTAGAAAAATGGAAAATGGAAAAAGAAGCAGATCGGAGATGAAGATTATAACAAGGTATTCCTGGCTAGTGTTGCTGGCTCATAGTGCACCTCCAGGGAGGTGGTTGCTCGTGTTGTTTTGGAGACGCTGTCTAGAGTCTAAGAGTGCGGCGTGTCCTGTGTGATTTATCACACCCTTGGAGACAGTGCTCAATCTCGCTCAATCCTTCTTTCCATCGCTTGCTCTCTCACTCATTCACACACTCACTGTCTCAAACACTCACCTTTTCTATGTGTGTGTGTGTGTGTGTGTGTGTGTGTGTGTGTGTGTGTGTGTGTGTGTGTGTGTGTGTGTGTGTGTGTGTGTGTGTGTGCGTGTGTGCGTTTAAGCATTTGTGTGTGTATGTGTTTGGTATGTCTGTGTACTCGTGCATGAGTGTGTGTATGTGTGACTGTGAGTGTGTTTGTTTGTATGTGTGTTGAAGCACATTTGTTAGTGTGTGTGTCTGTGTGTGTGTGTGTGTGTGTGTGTAGGCCCTACCTGACCCTCCGTTGGCTGATGCAGGTGGCGGTCTTGTAGTCCTCGGCCACACACACCTTGTGTCGGCCACACTTGATCTTCAGACAGGGGTCTTTGGCTGGGTCCAGCCCTGGAAGACACAAAACACACAACACACTTCTGACGCTATGCTTTGGGGGAGGGCTGTCTGTGGCAGAAATACGGCTTATTCCATCTACTGCCTTATTCCTCACTCACTCACTCAGTCACTTACTCACTCAATTTGTCTGTCTGCAATGTTTGCGGATATGTGTGTGTGTGTGTGTGTCTCTGTGAGCATGTGTGTGTTTCTGCGATGTGTGTGTGTGTGTGTGTTTCTGTAATCATGTGTGTGTATATGCGGTGTGTGTGTGTGTGTGTGTGTGCGTGTATGTGTGACCATGTGTGTGTGTCTGTGGGAATGAAACTTTGTATCTGCTTGTGCGCACAGGCGCGCGTGCGTGCGTGCTTGTCTGTGTGCTGCGTCTATTGAAGGTGCTTCAGAACTCCGGAGTCGGCCAAGTAAACGTCAGAACAAAGAGGTCCGGGAAATGATGTCAGCAGGAAGTGATGTCTCGACACGCCAGCGCTTCAAGGTGACACGCAGAGTAAATCATCCCTGTGACTGTCGTCCTTCATGTGCCCTTCGAAACGTTTCTTCGTAATGTTTATACTTTTCTCTTGGCAAGCCTGGGCCATCCCCTCACAAGAATCTTAAATATGTGGGGAAATTGTGTGTGCGTGTGTGTGTTTGTGTGTGTGTGTGTGTGTGTGTGTGTGTGTGTGTGTGTGTGTGTGTGTGTGTGTGTGTGTGTGTGTGTGTGTGTGTGTGTGTGTGTGTGTGTGTGTGCGTGTGTTTGTGTGTCTCTTTTTGTCTCTCTGTCTGTCTCTCTCTCTCTCTCTCTCTCTCTCTCTCTCTCTCTCTCTCTCTCTCTCTCTCTCTCTCTCTCTCTCTCTCTCTCTCGCGCGCTCTCGCTCTGTCTCTCTCTTCCTCTCTCTCTCTCAATTTAAATTAAATCCAAAGAGTTTTACTGGCACGTCATTAAATACATTGCCAAAACATAAAATAAGAGATACAAACAATTATTAGAAAATCAGGCCCAAAATTCAGTTACACAGTTTAGCAATGTTTTTTTCCACTGTGAATTGCTTAAATGTTGTTCAAGGAAAATGCCGAACTCTAGCAATAATATGTTCTGTCATTTCCTTACTTCAAAATGGATTCTTAGATTGCAAGGTTGATGTTCCTCTCTTTCTCTCTCACTCTCTCTCTCCCTCCCCCCTCTCTCTCTCTCCTTCTGCCGCCCTCTTTCTCCCCTCTCTCTTCTATCTCTCACTCACACACTACCACTCACATATTCACCCTCTCCTCCCCCCTCCCTCTGCACTGTGAGCAGTAATGCTATTAAGTGTTTTCACAGCTAAAAACAGATGGGGCTGGTGGCCACGCCCCCTGACTGACTCTAGTTATGCGTGGCTGGGAACTCCCGTCTTATCTTATTGATGTGGCGTCCAATCACATCAGATCATACTGTATTTTTGGATCAGTTTCCGTGCACAACAGTAGCACAAAGTGCTTAACGCGTGAACCAACACATCAAGAGTCAATTAAAAAGTATTCAATCTATACATATATCTAAAAAAATAGTAATAAATCACTGAGATGTGAGAATCAGGGGTCTAAGGGTCCCCAGGATCAGGGGGGGGGGATCTTCGATCCCCCTCCTAGCCTGATCTGGGTTCAGGTCCTGTACCTGTACCTGTACCTGATGCTGCTGTGTGTTCAACATATTGATCGATCCACAGGACCTGGCCCAGATCTGACCTCAGAACGGTTAGTCTGTGACCTCTGACCCTGAGCCAAAGAGCCTTACTGTAATCCCTGATCAGATTTTCTCCGATTATCCTTGCGCTCTCTCCTTAAGCGATAGTCTAATGCTATTGTTTCCTCAACACAACTGTGGGTGCGTATGTGTGTGCACATGTGTGTGTGCAAACACGTGTGTGGTGTGTGTGTGTAGGTGTTTGCTCTCCTTGAGGCTTGCAGCGATAACCACAACAACAGAGAGAGAAGTGGTGAAGATACAGCACCAACAGGATGGCCACGGGTCCATTCAGTCTCGTCGATGAGTTTGACGCATTTTGATTATTTTATTCTTTATCTTATTCTTTCTCTCAAGAAACATTCAACATTTAAAGAGAGGATTTTGTAAAGCTTGCTACATAAACGTACTTGTTGTACCAGTACCAATACCGATCTGACTTCACACATCAGCACCAGTAACAACCCGACTTTACACACAACACTATGTCAGTCTTCATCTCACCTTGGTCCATGGGCTTGCTTGGTGTCCATGTTCCTGGCTCCTGAAAATAGAACCGTTAGAAACTATTACAAACAATCAGGGATCGTTAGAGATTCCTCAGACAATATGAGACAGAGAAAAGGCAGACTTGAAGCCGGCAAGGAAACTTGTAACAAACCTCAACTTCCTTCAGGTAGCATGATAGAGAAAAGAAATACATTTTCTTGTTAGTATTTATAAAGAATTGAAAACAAGGAGAAGGTGAAGTTAAGGTAATGTTTCCACCGAAATCACGTACTCACACAATCATACACACGGTAAAGCTGGGGTATCGTACACCTTTAGGCTACTATGTGTTATCACGAATATCTACGTGCATAAAGATATGAAGGGAATATAAATTGCCATGTCAGGCCATACTGACTTTGTGACTTCAATGTGTGATGTCAAGATGGTATGATAATTGTTTCAGGTTAGTTTGTAAAATCTCAACTCTGACTCCATATATCGATCGACCTACCTACCTACCTACCTACCTACCTACCTACCTACCTACCTACCTACCTACCTACCTACCTACCTACCTACCTACCTACCTACCTACCTACCTACCTACCCACCCACCCCTCCCTCCCTCCCTCCCTCCCTCCCTCCTCTCTCTCTCTCTCTCTCTCTCTCTCTCTCTCTCTCTCTCTCTCTCTCTCTCTCTCTCTCTCTGCTTGCAGATAAAGCCATAATGTAATTAATATAGCTTTGATCACATGGCTACTGCTCCCGGTGGAGTTATCCCACATGCAAAAGTGTTGCTTTATAAAATGGCAGTGGTAACAAGTGACAGCCGTGTGTGTGTGTGTATGTGTGCGTGTGAGTTATCGGAGGACATATGCTTGACTAATCACATCTTCATTTTTTTCAGCACAAGATGGCAATTTGCATAAAATACATGACCCCGTAGCCTAACACGTACACACAGATTAGCACACACGCACGCATGCACGCACTTGCGCACACACACACACATACACACACACACACACACACAGACACACACACACACACACACACACACACACACACACAAACACACAAACAATGACAATAAGACAAAGGGAAATAACAATATGATGTTTTGATGGTGTAATTACAATCATCTTTATGAATGATCAAGATCTTAAATAATTCTGTATACTGTATTGACCACGGTCATATATCCTTCCAGGTCCCACATCCTTATTTGTTTAATTACTTTTGTTTTGGGCTGATGTTTATTTTGCTGTCAAGGCCTAGAGCAAACTAGGCTGAATGGCACGCTATTTAAAAACTCATGTTTAAAATAAGAAGATAACGTTTCCTTCCAGCTGGCGCACCTTCTGGGCTCAAAGCACAGGTCCTGTTGAGGTGAGAATGTTTTTGTTTTGAAAATAATTTTGTAGCGGTGACACTCAAAAGTTTGTGTTAGTCACACAAGAATGATGAAAAAATTGAAATGAAATTGAAATTCACGACAATACAAAAAATATGAATAAATCAACACAGACAAACATAACAGGTTAGCTGTTAAACGGTCAGCAAACTTCTTGCGGAAACTAATTTAGACACATATTTTGACACTTTTTTTAGTGTCAAATACAGGTCTTGCGTTATTTTTCCTTGATTTATTTCCATTCCACAACCGGATTTCCGATTTCCCAACATCTCCACGGAGACCCCTATGGTGTCAACTAATTGAACATTCAGCTGCCAACCCAAATCAGTATTGAGTATAAAACATAAACACTTCTCTGCAAGATTCTTCTTCTGTCTCTGCCATACGTTTGAAGTTTGCTGCCGGCTTACGCAACACGTTGGTAACAAACAAACACCACAACTATCTGGTATTTATCTCTTTATTATGTTTACATGTCTTTTACCTATACTGCAATTACAGGTCACAGTGGAAATAAAACCATCTCAATCCTCTAGTGTTTGCCATTAGAGGGAACAGTTTAAGATGTACCAATTTCACAACAGGATTAATGTCCTTCCCAAGAGAAACATTCCATCAAACATTGGTAGTCTGTGTCCACTCCCCAAGGTAAACGTGGCCTCAATGTCACACCACTTGACAAAATACAATTCTTGCACCAATTTCTCATCTATATTGACGCGAGTCTACCTGAGCGAAAAGACCGACTAAACCAGCAATGAGCCGTGAGTGTCGGAAAAAGGTGAATGAAAGCAGGGGTGTGTCTGCTTCCCAGGGGTAATGGTTCCTAAAGCTTCCCTGCTTCCTTCCTTCCTGCCTCCCCCAGGTTCCCACAGTAGATAAACACACGCTGTTCCTCATGAAACGCACTACTCTCAGATCCCTTCCGCTACAATAAAAATATATATCTCTTCTCCGGCTCTCTCTTTCTCTCTCGCTCTCTAAGACACACACAAACACACACACATACACACACATACACACAAATAGGGGGGGCCTAGTTTCTAAGGTTAAAGAGCTCCTCATGCTCCAGATAAAAGAGATACTAGGTTGAATTTAAAAAGTTTTTTTAAGAACCTGAGGCTCTTTCCAGCTAGAAAAACGACAATCTGGTGAGTGTCTTCTCCCCGCTCCCTAGCTCCGTCCCTCTCTCTATTCTCGAATCAATCCTCTCTCCCTCTCTCTCTCTCTCTCTCCCTCTCGTCGGCCTCTGCAGCCTAACTAGATCACACAGGTCTGATTTATGAGTGAACTCAAGACATCGTTATCCAGCACAAGCCCAGGTATTTTAAACGTCTGCTTGTCCAGGCCCTATAAGTATGTTGTGTTTGTGCAGTACTGTGTACTGTGTCTGCCACGCCACATTCTGAAAAATAATGTTTAATATATAAATATACATATATACACAATTTACTCTGTGCTCTCTCTATCACATACATACTGTATATGCATACATAATATATGTAGTTGTGTGTAGTTGATGTTTGTAGTTGATATGACACAACTTCTTGGCCTACATTTCTCATTGATCCATATGGGTTCATCATCGTCATCGCAGGCCCCTCCCTTCATCTCTCAACCATTCAATTCAAACCCCAGTTTTCATTGAGACTCGCTGCAGCCCCCATCGGTCCCCTCCCCTCCGGGACTAAGCTCTACCTGTCTACTGAGAAAAAGACTAGGAACTCCATCCATAGTCACACCACCACCAGCGTCTAGACACCATCAGGAGCGAATTCCTGGCAAACTTCACGGCTCCACCGTCCCAATGGAGAATAATTTGATGGTGCAGCCAATTGTGTTTTTGCCAACAAATGTTGTAGTTCACTTTAAATACTAGGCCCTCCTGAATGAACTAAAATGTATAATAATACATTTACTTTTAATTTAGAAGTGAATAGAACAGAACATAAACTTCAAGAATAGAGTCGAACATAACAGAAGAGAAAATAACAGAACATGAAGGGACTAATATAGAACAGAACATAAAATAATAGAAAATAACATAGAATAATATTGGAAAATAACATGAACTTATGCAATAGAACGGAACATAAAATAATGCAATAAAAAAAAAAAGACATAATTGAACAGATCATAAATGTATACAATTTAAATATTTAGAGTATAATAGAAAGCAGGACATAGTGGTACTTCTAATTCCTTTTGTGTTTGGCTTCAAGCAACTCAGTCGATGGACATGATGAAAGAGATGCATTCTGGGAAGTGGCCCCTGAAGACAGTTCAGAGCAGCAGTGCTCCTGGTTTTGTTCACAGAGAGACACACACATGCACATGCACATATGCGCACACACAAAGACACTCACACAAATAGGCACGTACACACAGACATGCATGCATGCACAAATTTCCAAAAAAAACGCAAACTCACTCCACTGACAAAACAATCCCAAAATAAAACTGTAGTGCCAGAATCTGTCAGCAGTACAAAACATTTAATAGCTGAATGGCTGCACTCTGATGCACAGGCAGCCAGCCAGCCCCCGCATTCCCAACACTACAATACCCAGAGTTCCACACTCCGACAACCAGGACTCAACAGGTTCTAATGGCCTCCCAAGAGCATGACCCAATATAAATCCTTCGTCTCTCTTTCTCTCTTCTCCCACATGCATACATACATAAATACATTCATACAAAGGCTACACACACACACAAACACACACACACACTCCAACACACACGCACACCGGACACACACAAACACACACGCACACCAGTTTCTCATGAGATCATGTGAGCTGTGCAGAAGTGCGGTCTCCCTGTCTTCTGAATACAGTAGACATAAAGTGTATGTTGAGTGAATATGCATGAGTGTGTCCATTGCCATCCTCTGGTTGTCATGCATAAGCATGTCACATTCATGGGCACGCACTTTTGAAACCCAGTGTCTCTATAAAAACACACACACATACACGCATTCATACTGAGAGATCCACACACATAAACACATACTAAGAAGAACCTTGGAGTGACAAAGAGAGAGAGACACACTCATACGAAGACACACACACACACATACTGAGACTCATACAAACACACACACACACACACTCACACTGAGATAGAGACACACCCACCCACACACACACATGCACACACTTAAAGTAAAGTCCTTTGAAGCAGAAAAGGCCTGGAGCTCTGTACCTTCCCTACATCATTCACCCTCCACAACACACACGACACGGGACAGACGGAGGGGGGAGGAGAAGGACGGCGGGGGGGGGGGGAGCAGGGGGAGGGGAGAGGAGGGGGAAAGAGAGGGAAGAGGAATAGAGCAGAGGGGAGAGAAGGGGGATGGGGGAGAGGACGGCGTGGAGAGAAGGAGAGGAGAGGAACAGAGCAGAGAAGGGAGGGGCTATGGGAGGGGAGAAAGGGAGAGAAGGTAGAGGATGGAATGGAGGAGAGGGTGAGGAGAGAAAGAGGGGATGAGAGGAGAGGTGGGACACGGGTGAAGGGTGAATAAAAGGGAAAAGCAAAGGGAGGGGGACAAATAGAATGAATAAAAAGAGAGTGGTGAAGAGGTAGGTCAAAGCAGGAGAAGAGGAAGAAAGGAGGAGAGGAGCAGAGCGGTGGGCAGCAGAGAACCCAGAGGCCAAAAGGAGGAGGGGAGTCGAGGATGTGGGAGGAGGTGCTACTAGAGGACATCAGAGTTGACAGTTGAAGACGCAAACCCAAAACAGAACCCTGTACGAACGGAACAGCTTAAGAGAGACGCTAATTAACTCCAGAAATCAAGCCCGGCGCCCACGCGACCACCCTCTCCCTCAGTTCACTGCAGGGCCACGTCTCGTATCAAGTTGCTACGGTGTCAAATGCATGCAAAGTGCAAATAGCGCCAAGTTGATGTTGAACCGCCAAAGTTGCCAATGCTGGCCATTTTTTTTGAGGGGGGGGGGGGGGGGGTATTTTCCCAATTCACACTAAATAAAAGAATGATTAAAATGAAATGGTGATGCTGGTAAGAAGGTCGATGTCGACGTTCCCCTCTGAGGAGTTAGAGGTAACACATGGGGAGAGGAGACGCCTGATATCATACAGGCACGCATGTCTGCACCACAGTGGCTGGGGCTCCATTACAACAACACTTCTAAGAGGCCCGCCTCATCCGCCAGACTTCCGGAGAGCAATTTAGATCAAAATCAACCACAATTTGATATTTCATCCATTACCTCCCCAGCCGCCCTAGTTCATAGCGCCGTGTCCTTGGCGGTGAATTAGACCTTTTGTTTCTCGGGACACGGCTCCCTTTAGGAAGAGGGGTATCGGACTATAAAGACACGGTGAACACGTTCACGTCGGGTTAATGCCTATTCACATCCGTTCGAGTGCGGCCTTCCTTGTCTAGGATGGACCCATTGCCTGCATAACCGTTAAAGGATAATCCGAGCAAAGCATTCCTTAACACCTATACACAAACCACTGACACATAAACGTGGACGGTACTCAATGGCAAAATTCATAACATTGTTGTATGTCTCTGATACAACATCGCCATAACAACGTTGACATTAACAACATGACAATGAATATGTCTCTAAGACAATGTTGCCATCCCATCGTTGACTGTAACTTACGCCCTTGTTTTTCATCCCTCTTTTCTCCTCCAGCCACCTCTCCTCCTCCACCTCCCTCCCCTCCTTCCTCCCCTCCCTCCCAGTGTTGCGAGGCAGTCAGGGTCCAGTAACTATAGCAGACTATGGACTCTGAAGCAGCCCGGATAACAGCAGTGCAGTACCAGTGAGACCCCCCCGGGCCTTCTCCAGAACCGCGAGAACGGCTCCTAAATCACTGCTTGGGATCCTTTGTGGTGGTGGCACTTAGCTAGAGACCAAGTTAAGGGGCTCCCGGACAAAAGGGACGAGTTATAGAGGCTTGGATGAAACGCAAATGTTAAAGCAAATTAGAGTGGAGGAAGGATTTATCTTCAGGCTTTTATGAAGACCAGATTCAGTATGTTGTAGTTTACGTTTTTTGGGGATGGGAAAGGAGGGTTGGGGGTTGCTGCTCTTACAGCACTTTCTTTGTTTTAAATCAAAACCAGGGGTAGGGGCCCAGCCGAGGCACATGGATACACAGATACAGATGTGAGCATGCTGATACACAATACACAGGCATAAGCATAGATATACATAAATATTCACACATAAACACCCACACAGGTGCGCACGCACACACTAAAACACACACACACACAAACACACAAACACACAGACACACTCAAACCAACAAACACAGTAAACCGTCATGTAAATATCATTGGTATAAATCTTGCTTTCTCATAAAGAAATGCACAAAATGCGCTGTCGATTCTTTGCTTTCCACATTCTTGCCATTTGATCAGACTACATATCTTTATTTCCTTTTTTCATTGAAATTGTAGTAGTGATTGCATAATATAACCCATTGTGTTTGTGGAACGTAGATGAATAGGCTACAAAGACATGCAAATACTTGTCTGTGTAATGCTTTAAAGTATATCATTATCATCTTCATTATCATTATCTCAAGCGCTGTAATATTAGGACTTGAAAATAATGTGCAATAATGGACAGCCTTTAAAAAACAAATGGCATGCTTTGCCAACATATTTATGCTCTGGACAAGAATGTGTCTAGACAACAATAGCGTATTTGGATGGATGGGAACTGCTCCTTGTAATTCTGAAAAGTACATCATCATCTCAAGTACTGCAATATTCTCCTTGAATACAAATGTTAATGGAGGACTTACTTTGCCCAAAGTAGGGCCGGCTAGGGTATTCCTGCACTGAATAATTAAAGGGCATGAGCGCCATGCAGAGCTGTGGCCTGATGCCTTCCACTAGATCATAGGGCCATCCTGTGCAGATCTCTGTGTGTTGAAGCAAGGCTGGATGTGAAAGTAGAGAGGGCGTATGTTTGGTGTTATCACCAGCGGTAGCACATGAGGCGGCGGTGAAACCCACCCCTACAGAACTAGAAATAACACATGTTGACACGCAGCTGCCTAACCTAACCTTTAGCCGGTTGACCGCTATGTCTTCTGACTTAGCTCCCTGTCTATCTGTCTGTCTGTATATCTATCTGG
>NC_079414.1:11866145-11906145 GCF_026213295.1 Gadus chalcogrammus | reverse complement strand
ACACACACACACACACACACACACACACACATAGTCACACACAAACGCAGAGTCACACACACACACACACACACACACACACACACACACACACACACACACACACACACACACACACAACAAGGTCACGCACACATGCAGTCACACACATATGCACAGTCACATACGCACACATACACAAAGTCATCCACACACATATGCACAGTCCCAAACACACACACACACACACATACACACTGACACATGCAAAGCACCACAAAAGCACACACACAGTCACACACATATTTGCCTGGCGGTGCAATCACAAGGCTTTCATAAGTGTACAGATATAAGCAGATTTGATAAAATACGTACTCTCCACTTCAAGAGGAAGTTCAACTACCTAAACAGGAAATTGCAGGGACACAAACATGAGAGAAACTTTGCTTTGTGTAAAAAATGTGGTTTCCTGCTACATGTGATCAGTGTCTACTCGTAGTTGTTCTTGCGAGGACGGTGATGCCTTAGTGTGTATGTGATTCACTCTGTGTTGATAATTAACTTGATTCTCTGCCGTTTATTATTTTGGGCAAATGGAAGCAGTGTGTGTGTGTGTATGTGGGGGCAGGGATGGATGCATGTGTGTGTGTTGGGGGGGGCTGTGTGGGACCCCTGCCCAGGGGATTTATGCATTATTCAGGATAAGACATAAAAGATGTAGATGTGGTCAGAGACATATACAGGACACACACCACCACAGACTAACGGATATGCACAAACACACAAACACACACACACACGCACTCACACAATCAGACATGCACAAACACACACTCACTAACATATTCACACCAACACACCCGCAGATACACACAGAAACACACAAACACACACAAAACTCTGCCTTATTTTTTCGAGCTGTGCTCTCTTATCTTCTGTCTCTGAGAGCTGTCTGACGTCAAACTCAGACACTCCAGAATACACAAGCAGAAAGGAAAGGATGAAAGGGGGATTAAATGAAACAGTGATAAACGCTGTGTCTGTTTCAAGCCAGGAGGAACAGGAGCTGAGCTTTCACAGTTCACTGACCAAGGCCGTACACCTGCTCAGTGAGATGGCGAATGATGAGGCAAGCCAGCTAGAATTTGAAGCCAGAACCAAAACAACACGAAGAGCAGCAATTCACTTCATTTCATCAGGCAGATGGGTTTTCAATTCTGAATCAATAGCATTCACATAGCATTGTAACATGTAGCATAAAAGATTGCAACACAACAACTATACCATAACATCGTAGCGTAACAAAGTAACATGAGGCCTAGTAATGCGTACCAAAGTAATAATAGCAGTAACTATAGCATAATATAGCATAACTTGATAATATGTGGCATAATAACATAATAATGTAGCATAGCATAGTGCATCATAGCAACGCATAGCAATGTGTATCATGGTGATATGGAGTGAAATACGGGACTTTATACTAAGAGCGTAAGAACAAGTATTGTACATAAAAAACATCTTATCAGCGTAAAAACAAGTGTCGTAATAAAAAAACAATCTCGTTGCGGAAACTATCTTAAAAAAATCATGAATTGGCTTAGTTAATTTTTTGTCTTTTTTCGACCAATGCTTTTTGTCAATGCTCACCTTTTTTAAACACAGAAAGACAAAAAACACCATCATTTTAGAGCAATGCCTCTCTTACCCACCCTTTCTCTCAGACTTGCACAAACATATCACACTCACACACACACACACACACACACACACACACACACACACACACACACACACACATGCACACACACACACACACACACACACACACACACACACACACACACACACACACTCACACACACACACACACACACACACACACACACACACACACACACACACACACACACACACACACACACACACACACACACACACACACACACACACACACACACACACAGCTGTGGTTTGTCTGAATATTTTATTAAACAATGGTATAGTGTTATGTTGTGGGTCTGGTGTAGTATGGTGTGAGTGTTGTATGGTATCGTGAAATATGGTGCATTTTGGTATGTTATTGAGTGGTGTGGTATAGAATGAAAGGGTATGGTATTGTGTGGTGTGGTATAGTATGATAGGGTATGGTATGGTCTGGTGTGTTGTGGTGTGGTTTGGTATGATTTGTTACAAATTCTATGGTTTATTTTGGTATGGTACGGAACTGTAAGTTAAGAAACTGTTGATAAATAAACAATGAACTAAGTGACTTTGTTCCATTACTTTTCTTTAAATACGATTGCGTATTTTGTTGAACCAATTTTCTTTTGGGGTAGGGTTAGCATTTTTCGAATGTATTTTCTGACCAGTTTTTTTAAGGTTTTAAGTCCACCAGTGGGCATGGATACATTGGGGTACATTCGTTTGAGTAGTGTATAATAATATACTTACTGTACTGTTTTTGTAGTTCTTTCATCGACCGTCATTGTTTTCTTTACATGTGGAGGTTATTCAGGTTAAGGTCACAACAAGGTTCCTTACAAATGTAGCTGGTTCAATTATACTGCTAACTGCTAATTTGTCATTCTGCTTAACGTTAATTAACTGCAACAGTTGTGCTTAGTTGAGACAACGGGGCTGCTAGTTTATTTACTGCAACACCTCATTCGTGTTAATTTATTGCTCTCTTGTGTCTGAGTTGGTAAGTGCTAGTTGTATACTAGTTCAAACATATTTGAAGCCATGTGATGTACCCATGGGCGAATGCTGCTGGGATGCAAGCTGGGCCCTGATCAACCCTGGCTGGGTCGCCGGGGAACCGGTGTCTGATGTTGAAAGACCCAAAACACCCATCCACCTCAGGTGCATGGATGGGGTATTGGCAGACGGAGGTGTCAGAGGGATGAATGGTCTTCAAACTGATGACACATCATGGACAATGCTGATAGAGCGAGGACCACCGCCAGTAGCTTACTTTTCACCACAGTGATCAACTGAGCCCTTTCAGCTTTCCTTAGTCTGACCAGCCGCTATCGGACTGTTCACTGCCTGCCCTGACTTGCTGGAAGCTAGCGACCTGGGCCAGCTAGAAGGGTGCTTAGGCTGGACAGTTCCACTACCACATACCTACAGCAGCACCACAGATCGCTGCAGCTGCCATTAGGTCTTTGTGCCAGGTGTGCAAAGAGCGCTGGATGTTTTCCGAGAGGGAAGAGACAAAAGGCCACTGAGAACTGAAAACAACACAACGCCATACCAACTGTGGAAGTTGATCAACTACAACATCCCATCGCTGATCCAGAAGATTTTGCTTTTTTTATCTTTAGAAACGTGGAACATAACACAACCATTTAGGTGCCCTTTAAAGGAATACTTCACCGATACAGAACCGGCGTTCTATCATTATGAATTTGCTATTATAATATAAAAATAATGTTTTTTCTTCCCTCAGACTAACCTAACCCTAACCCTACTAACCCTTGGCCCAGCTGTCCTTACATTTCTACTGACCTGACGTCAAATGAAGCGTTTCACGTCAGGTCAGTAGAATTTTGCTTGCCTGCAAGAAGGGCCGAGGACTACAAACCACTGGTTCAGCAAATTTGTAAGCCCATCAATAAGGAATGAGGGGGGCGGGAGCTTGCGTACGAGATGTAAACACAATGTCCGCCATGTTTCTTCACTGCTTAGCTAGAGAATTAGACCGACACAAACCTCCGACCATGGCAGAAGCGAATTTGCAATGGGAAACAGCTGGAGTCCTGTGAATTGATTCTCGGCCATGGTGGAGAATGAATTGGAGGAAGAAACGTTGGCTTTCACTGGCTCTGAAGTCCAGATTGAAGTGCAATTTCAAACTGATGTGGAAGGACCAGAGACGTCGAAGAACCCGACGCAGTCGTTTATTCATAATATCATCTCAAATGACTGCGTCAGGTTCTCCGACGTCTCTGGTTCTTCCACTCTTCAATCATTCTGAAGTAGACTGAACCGCGACATGGAGGAGAAAGGGTTTGTTGCCCGTGATTGTCTTCCGCCGGAGCCCCGCTGCCCGCGCCAGGGCACCTCCGCCTCGGAAGCAGGCAGCGGGCAGCGCCAAGGCGGTGGTTTCTCGCGGCAGCGGGCAGCGGGGCTCCGGCGGGAGACAATCGCTGGCAACAATCCTTTTCTCCTCCATGACGTGGTTCGCAGTTCCATATCAATCTGAAGTTGCATTACACCATTCTCCACCTTGGCCAATTATCAATACAGGGGTCTTATTTTGCAACCCAACCCATACCGTACCTGAGAATTACATTCTGCACCCGACCAGACACGCTATAAATTGATACCGACGCCAAACCCGCTACCGAAGGAAAATTAGACACATTTTACACTAACTGGTGTTTGGTGTGGGGCTTTAGATTGCTGTGCAAAAAAAAAAGCACATCATCCACCGTGGCCGGTTT
Source organism: Gadus chalcogrammus (assembly GCF_026213295.1). Classification (NCBI taxonomy): domain Eukaryota; kingdom Metazoa; phylum Chordata; class Actinopteri; order Gadiformes; family Gadidae; genus Gadus; species Gadus chalcogrammus. The sequence goes on along the minus strand of NC_079414.1, from coordinate 11,901,715 downwards.
TAGTTTACTGGCTCTGCTCCTGAATAATGCGTCCGACACAGTATCCACATTATTTTTCCCCCGTTTCATCGAAATTGTGCGGGTCACCCATCGGGTACCGAACCCGTGCAGGACTCCGAGATAATCCCCACTACGAGTCTTTACTTGTTGTGGAAGTACCAGAGACGTCCGAGAACCCGACGCAGTCTTTAATTCATTATATCATCCAGAGGCACACACAGCTTTTGGCCGTGATATTATATATTATTCTTTATAGATACCTATATATTATATAATATTATATAATTTAGATACAGGGCTCCGGGAGTCCGCAAACGTCAACAATCACTTCTCCTCCATGCTGATGTTCACGCTGGACTGCAGGGAGTGAACACTTATTGGCTGTTATGTTACGTTCCTCAGGGAGTGAATGCTGATTGGCATTGTTGGAGTTGTCGTCTTCAATCCTCAAGCGCCAAAAAGTCACTCTCTTTCTTTTCTCGGTCAAGAAGGCACGAAATTTGAAATTTATGTTAATATTCCACTAAATGTATGACTCACTTTCAATACAGATTCATGTCTCCACCGGTTAAGTATTCCTTTAAGTGTGCATTAATCCTATTTTTTGATTTTGATATATTATAGGAGTATCTTATTCCCGTCATCGACCAGGAAGAGGACACCGTCCAGCCAGATATTGGAAACTCTGTGTTGACTGTGTGGAATGCCTGCTGAGGAAAACGGGAATGAAGCATCTGAGAGCTACCATTGACCATTTTGGGCCCTCTGGTTTCATTGGCATGGATATTTACCAAAGTTCTTTAGAATGTGTACAGTCGATTCATGGTGCAGACAATGGGTCAATAAATGCAATCTAGAGGAGTGAGAGAGTCAAAGGAGTCAGGAAGTTTCAGTGTGAGGGTAACAGGAAATGGGGAGGAGGTTGAAGAGTCAGAAGAATATGATTTTTTATTCTTTATATTCGCTGACTTTGAGAGGGTTATAAAAATGAAGCCAAAATGCTTAAATCATATTGTCAACTGAATCTATTATGATTCAACTGAATCTATTTTGTTTGTTTGCCCACATGCAAACTCGTCTGTATGTGCGTGTGAGCTGGGTGTTTGTCAATTAATATGTGTGTGTCAATGTTTTTGTGTGTACATTCATTTATTATCTTGTAAACCAGTTGTTGAAGGGACTGTAAGGTCAGCTACAGCCCTGTGGTTTAGACAAAAACTAATGGCAGAGTAATGACAGAGTGGGGAAACTGCAAACAGGAGATAAGGCAGATAGACACAAAATGGCCGCCGCAGGGAGCGATGATTACAAAGTCAGGGAGTGGTGGGAGTGGTGGTTACAGGCAAAGGGGAAAGAGGGGGGGGGGGATTCTCTCACTCTCTGACCTTGGACCTGAACTCTGCTTTATCATTTAGGACATTCCTTTTCAAGTTTGGCATGTCTGCATTTGACCGAGGTAGAAGATCCCACCCTTTTGTTTCCATGGGGAATAAAAACTCTTTATATTTAAACCCACAATACATCGAATTTATCAAGGCCCAATTTTTTTCCATCTGCTTATTAATACTATTATAATTAGGCTATTATTACTCGGTTTCTTTTTCATTATTCTCACATTTTTTTTCCTTTTAGTTATTATGAGGCTATATTACTTTTAGTAATAATAACATTAGCTACATGATGCATCAACGGGGTTCCTTTGGTTCCATTGCAAGAGGCTCGTTCGACTGATGGTACATGATGTGTGTTCTCCACCTTGTGGTCAACAGTGGACCATGCACTCTAGAAAAACGTGAATCTTACTGTTTTTTTTTTTTTTACCTCATCATGATGAGGAACTTATTTATTTATCAAATAATATTTTTGAAGAAAAAATAAAAGAATGAATTGATAATTAATAGTTTAAATATTTTATCGTCAATCCAATCCAATCAAATAATTTCAAAACAAAGCAGGTTGTAAATGCTTTGGAATTTTCTCCTGTTGTAGGTCTGCTCTATTGTGTCGATTCATTTATACTGTATTGCCTTTAATATTGATCCTTTTTAACTAAGAATATCCTGTATTTCGCCCCATATATTTCTACATTTTATCCTCTACTAAAGGCCTACATGTTATAAGCATATTCTCTGCAACAAGCATCTCACTGCACACACATATCAGCATGTGACAGTTAAAACCATGTGCAGTAAATACTAACCTTACTATGTATACCAATTATCAATAATTGCATTGTAACTCTTGTGTGCTTGTTACATCCGGACCTCCTCATCCAACTCAGGCCTCACTTATGTGTCTGCATGGCCCTTGAGACAGATAATGTGAAATGGACGTTTCAAATTAAGTTACGCCATGAGCTTTTGGTGTAACTTATTACGATTTTGTATTATTAATCACGTTAGACCGAGCAATTGTCATAATCTATTATCTCTGGGATTAATACAATAAAGTACTCTGAATTTGAATCGGAAACATTTGAATGCCATTGTGCTTTTATTATTTTCTCTGCAGAACTTTTCGGAGGATTGTGTGAATGATGGCGGGTTGCAGAATCCTCAATGGGCCCCGAGTATGACTGATTGGACTCTGGGGGCATGGGGCTGCACACCTGTTCTGCATTAAGCAATTAAGCAACCTATGTGCATAGGCTGAGACCGTTTTTCTGTTAATGGGTGAACCTGTGCACATTGATGAATCATTGTGTACAGGTGCGCAGCCCCGCCAAGCCCCAGAGTCCAATCAGCCTGACTCAGGCCCGGTGAGGCTGCCTAAACCAGCCATCATCCACTGACACTCCAACAAGGAGTTCTATTTCATGTAGGCTTCGCCTACAATCATAGAACTAGAGTTATAAACATAACTATCGTTTTCCTAATTTAATAATCAAATTAACCCCTAAAATAATCTATTGAGCATTCAAAAACAATGTCATGTGTCAATGTGCTGCGTGCATCTTATTTGTTTGTATGTATGTGTGTGTGTGTGTGTGTGTGTGTGTGTGTGTGTGTGTGTGTGTGTGTGTGTGTGTGTGTGTGTGTGTGTGTGTGTGTGTGTGTGTGTGTGTGTGTGTGTGTGTGTGTGTGTGTGTCTTGTTGGCTGAGAGATAAATGACTCTGTTCTTGCTTATCTGGAGAACGTGAATGTTGCAGACTGCAACTTTGACCTCAAAGATGCAGACCTTGAAGCGCTGCTCCAAGGGTACATTGTAGCATCTCTTCAGAAAATCGGCCTCATCATTTAAAGCCATTGAGGAATGGGAGAAGCTCCCTGAATTATATAGATATAGATTTTCCATATATTTTCCCATGATGTCCTACATTCATTTTAAAGAATTCAGTCTTGTCTACATTAATTAGACACCGGGGTTTCTCTATTCCATTCTATGGGTTGTAGTACAACAGGATGTTAACATCAGGCTACATACTTATATACATTGCATATTGTTGTTGTTTTCTTTGGATCTATGACTGATTTGAGTGCTTCTAGTTGCTGAATCTGGTACAATGCATTTCTACTCCTTGTGAGAGATTCATGTTGGATATAAGGTCACTGACAAACACATGTAATAAAATAAAATAAAATAAAATAAAAATACAAAGCAATAACGACGGTGTACAAAGAGACAGCAGGGTATCGGATATTTTGTTATACAATTAACAAGGAAACTTTTATAATAAATGGATTAGTGGATAATAAGTGTTCTATTGTGTTTATTACTTAGTTACAGCGTTGAGCATCATTCTCTGCAGAGATACACACACTACACACCCAATGTCTCCACATCTTCTGCTTCCCATAACCCTGAACATGTGTTCAACCTGATGAACCAGACAGACACACAGACATTTATGAAAGACAGACAGGGGGAGAGGGAGAGAGTGAGGGAGAAAGAGATGGGGGATAAGGAGGGAGGGGAGAGAGAGGGAGGGGAGAGAGAGCGCTCTCCATGGGAGAGTTCTGTCATCGTCTTTAGATTGGGTGTCCCAGGATGATCAAATATTCATACGGTGCTCAGGTAGCACACTTGATATCCAGAGAGAGATGGGGAGAGAGAGAGGAATATAGACGGAGCGAGAGCATGAGCAAGAGAGAGAGAGACGGATATAGCCAGAGCAAGCGCGCGAGAGAGAGAGAGAGAGAGAGAGAGAGAGAGAGAGAGAGAGAGAGAGAGAGAGAGAGAGAGAGAGAGAGAGAGAGAGAGAGAGAGAGAGAGAGGGAGGTAGTGGGAGAGAGACAGAGGAAGAGAGGTTATGAGAGGGAGGAAGAGAGAGAGAGAGGAAGCAAGAGAGGAAGAGCAGTGCAGGGAGAGAAAGAGAGAGAGCGAAAGAAGGTTGAAAAAAACGTTCCTGTAATATTTTAGTCTTTGTCAGGTACTTTTCACTTTATACATGTAGATTGTATCAATTTACATTTTCTAATTTCATTTTTTTGTGCTCTGGCAATTGTACAATTCCCATGCCATAAAGGCCTGGATTATGGTGAATTGAGGAGGAGAGAGAAAGAGAGACAGAGAGACAGAGAGAGAGAAAGTTGATCACAATCAGGTCAGACAGATTTGAGTAACAAACACATCTGTCTGACCCACACATGGAAGTTACTAAGAAGATTTCCTAGCATGGCCCATCCTTCCTCGACAGCCAATGACATCGAGGCGCCTTTTGATGACTCAGGGCAAAGCAATCTTTCTGTGTGTGTGTGTAAGTGTGGGGATGGGGTGGGGGTGGAGGGACATGGAGAGGGTCTGGCAGAGCGATAGGGGGAGATGGTGCAGAATGCGAAGCCATAGCGTGTGCTGCCATTGTGTCCCAGAGGGCACTGATGCAAACAAGCGGATCAGTGTTAGCTAGATAGAACAAATGGCTTATTTGTTTTTCACGTACACACACACACACACACACACACACACACACACACACACACACACACACACACACACACACACACACACACACACACACACACACACACACACACACACACACACACACACACACACACATACAAACACACAGGCACGCACAAACACACACTGACACACAAGCAAGCACACACAAACACACAGGAAGCCAATCACACACACACACACACACACACACACACACACACACACACACACACACACACACACACACACACACACACACACACACACACACACACACACACACACACACACACACACACACACACACACACGTGTGTGTGCACACACAGACACAGACGGATACGGGCAGAGACACAAACAAACAAACACTAAAACAGAAATACATACACAAACTCACAAACAAAGGAACAAAAACACATGAACCAACAGTTTTGAGGGGCATGTGTTCCATCCAAGCACTGATTCACTGCAATGTTCACTCACTAATATATTTATAACATATATCATTATGTTTGTTATAGTTCCTCGTTCATACCTGAGGTATTACTGCAATTAATCCTTTTTCGGTGCATGCACCCGTGAAAGGTAGGGTAGGGCAGACATTCTCCTCCCCACCATAATGACCCGACAAATCATAAGAGCTCGTCTCTCGCTAGCCACTCCCTTCCTTACCATCCTCTGGCCCCGCCCCACAGAGTGACCAGTCGACGCGTTGGGAGCTTCTTCTACTCTTCTTTGATTGACCGGGACCAACTTTGCTAGTTGCCTTTAACGGGGATTTTTTTAGTTTTGTATTTTGTCTTTTCTTTTAGTTTCCACACCTGCCCCCGATCTACCCTCTGCGTTCTTTTTCTTTAGGACTAACACCGTTTCCAGCCCGATCCAAGTCGAGCCAACACACAACAAGGTGAGTTCCTTAACAGGTGCAGCCTTTAATAAGATGACAGTGCTGGTTGGGTCGAGTGTGGTTCGTGGACGCTCTTTAACCAACGGCCATTGTGTTTCTGCTGCTTTTCAAATGATTTTTAATGCAGCGCAAGACTTAATTATGTAGTAAAATTGAATATTATTCTTATCTATAGTAATAGCTTACTATAACATTTTAATATATATATATGTATAGATGTATGTGTTTAAAGTATAGCTTTATTTATGTTACACTTATAAATATACAGATTTAGAAAGGGCTATGTATAAATTTTTTTTGGTATAAGAAATATGCCAAAAAACATCGTTCCAATTTGTTCGATTCGAATGATGATTCAACTTTTGTGTATAGGTTTGTGTGTGTGTGTGTGTGTGTGTGTGTGTGTGTGTGTGTGTGTGTGTGTGTGTGTGTGTGTGTGTGTGTGTGTGTGTGTGTGTGTGTGTGTGTGTGTGTGTGTGTGTGTGTGTGTGTGTGTGTGTGTGTGTGTGTGTGTGTGTGTGCGTGTGTGCGTGTGTGTGGCTAACCCATGTTGGATCTTTTCCCTCGAGCGCCTCGCAACTCCTGCCCCGGGCTGCGTTCTAATTTTTTCTCTGCCCAATATATTTGCTTTAGCCGGCGACGGAGTGGTTCAACGGTTGTGTTTAAATAATTCAGATGTTTAATTCAACAAACGGCCTGGCCGGGGGCCACACACACCCATGTGATGGGTGAACTAATTCGTCTTCATCACTTTTAAACGTCTCGTTAGAAACCCGTCGCGTGGAAGGGATGAGCATCTTTATTATCAAATGCAAATTGATTGAAAACAGCAGGAACTGTTGCTGCAAATAAGGAATGCAAAGGTAGACTGAGTAAGGAAATTTAATCGAACTTGCCCTGTGGAAAACTGGTTTAAAGGAGCCACCTAAATGGTGACCTATGAAACTATATAGGCTCAGCCGTGGCAAAGTTTCAAAGGTTTTAACTAACGCTTAAGGCAGACCGTTATGGTTCCACGTTGCTACTGTGGCCTAGGCACTTAATAATGCAGAGCAAATGTGAGACGGCCTTACCTTTAGGGGCACCACTTGCCTTAAGGGGCATTGATTGATTTTAACCTATATTGATCTATCTATATAATTGTATACTCTATGCCATAATCATGGCAACAGTTAGGATAATATTATATGCATGATTAAACCATTGCGACTACAGATCATCTTCTCATGCATATAATGAAGACCTAGGTGTTAAGTCCCTTCTCATTGGGGGGTTAACTTAAGCAAACACGCCCTTGCTGCCAATGCTGAAGCTAATACAGTGTCGATGGATAAGCACTATATAGTTCCCACCTTCAGTGTTTGCCTTGACCAAGTTGTCATTCTCTTGTAGAGCTGTGAGCAATGCTGGTTTTGACCCATTCATTCCGGCTCTTTACCAGGCCGCCTTCCTCACTGAAGAAGCGTTTCACCACTGCTGAGAAGCCACCCAGATCCCTTAGTTACCAAATGCCCTTCAAGACTGAAGGACCATGCAAAACCATCTTGTCCTGGACTTCTGATTCTCTGCTAGATGTCTTTTTATCAAACCTTGAGCTTGGAGTAATAAGACTCCTTCATTAGTAACTCAAGGCATGATGCTTGCACCGTCCACGGTATATAATGGCTGGTTTCTATAGTTACTGTAAACAGTCTGGCCTGAGAAGTGTTCGTAACTTTAACCCCTAGAACAATGCTCTACAAAATGGCCAACGCCATTGCTCCACTTCTGCTCAGGGTTTCTAGCTGTCCTTGGGACAGGAGGATAGCTGATAAGCAGATGGTTGATGCGCTGTGTATTGACTTAAGAAGTAGTATGGCACCTGGAGCACACAAGCTTATCGGTCAGATTCTTTGATATAGTAGAAATTATAAGATCATTTAACGCTGAGTCACTGTGTCTAACATGGCCATTTGGTTTGAGAGGCATAACATTATAGATGAGCATTGCTGGGATAATCTATGGATATCATCACATTATGACATTGTCTCAAACTCTTAATTCTATGAGAACTACATGTGCTCTAGGTAAGATAGTTGATTATTGGAAATCCTGGATATTACGATTTTCGCTGTGATGATTCATCATTGATTTATTTGTGTGATCAACATTGTATTGTTAAATAGATACATGAGTTAATATACACTTTGGATGTAATGCCAATGGACATGACATGACCATACGATGCAATAGAGACATCTAGGTGCATGAAGGGCTCATAATGAGTCTTTGTGTCTGCAGAGCTTATTGAGGTTTAGTATGGAGCTGCTGGGTGCTGGCCCACAGGGAGGCTCTGAAAACTGCACATGCATTTTGAATACAAGGTGCAACCTGAGGACAAGCTTGAGTGTCATCAGGCAACCGATAGAGTGGTTCAGATAGTGATTAAAACAACCATTGGGTGGTGGTTAAGTGCCCCCAAGGCAGGCCAATGTGTACGTGTGCAAAGGAAATGTCACATCGTTGCTTTCTCTCGTTAGCTATTCATTACTGCCTTGCCCGGGCAGAAAGTGGTTAAAGGTAACCACCACTCTATGAGTATTGCCAAAGGAATTTTAGTTACAACGTGGTTCTATAAATACATTCATCCGGAGATATGATCAGGCACTTTCCTTGTTTTAGTAGACCCATTTGCTGAATTTGCATGTAGGGCTGCTAGATTATGGGAAAAATCATAATCACGATTACTTTGGTCGATATTGAAATCACGATTATTCAAACGATTATTTTTGAGTTTGAAAACATGTTGTATTTATTCAGCATGACTCTCCCAAAAAAAACGTTGTAACTGAGAACTTAGAAATTTCGCCTTAAAAATGAAACAAAATGGTCAAAAGAAAATGTTCCAATCTATAATAATATACAGATATGTTTCCAGCTGTTCTTCCCTTTCTATAAAACATTTAAAAAAACTTGATTGTGTTAATTTTGTGATCGTTTGACGCAAAAATCAAAATCGCGATCAAGATTCGATTAATCGCCCAGCCCTATTTGCATGTGGTAAGTATTTCATCAGGAAGTGCTGCCACCAGCGGCTATGATATTGTTTGTAGTTGCTATGAACAGTATTTTCCATGTGATGTAACACAGTGTTTAAATGTCTTCTCTCCTCTGTCTCCCCAGCCATGAACCTACCTCCTTCCCTCACTCTCTTCCTTGGACTCTTATCCTGGTGCCCCTGTGCACTGTTGGCTTCTAAAGTGATCGTGGTTCCTCCAATCATGTTTGAGTCCCACCTGTACATCTTCAAGACACTGGCCACGGCGCTGCATCAGGACGGACACGAGACCCACTTCCTGGTCTCGGAGGGCCGGGACGTGCCCCCCTCGCCCCACTACAACTTCCAGCGCTACCCCGGCATCTTCAACAGCAGCACGGCCGACAACTTCCTGCAGTCCAAGGTGCGCAACATTTTCTCGGGCCGCCTGACCTTCCTGGAGCTCTTCGACATCCTGGACCACTACTCGCAGAACTGCGACGCGGTGGTTGGCAGCGCCGAGGTCATGGCCCGGCTGAAGGCCGAGCAGTTCGACCTGCTGCTGGTGGACCCCAACGAGATGTGCGGCTTCGTCATCGCCCACATCCTTGGCGTGAAGTACGCTGTGGTCAGCACGGGCCTCTGGTACCCAGCCGAGGTGGGCGCACCGGCGCCGCTCTCGTACGTGCCGGAGTTCAACACCCTGCTGACGGACCGCATGTCCCTGAGCCAGCGCATCACCAACACGGCCGTCTACCTGGTGCAGCGCTTTGGCGTGCACTTCATTGCCCTGCCCAAGTACGACCGCATCATGAGGCGGCACGGGGTGACGCCCCGCGTGGCCATGGCCGACCTAGTGCAGGGCAGCCAGATGTGGATGCTGTGCACGGACCTGGCCCTGGAGTTCCCCCGGCCCACCATGCCCCACGTGGTCTACATAGGGGGCATCCTCACCCAGCCCGCCAAGCCACTGCCGCAGGTTTGTACAGCGAAGGTAACCCTTGCCGGTACCCATCAGGGCTAGGATACAAGCCCCGCCTTGGGTTGGGCGCCGTGACCTGAGGGACAATGGCTGACTCACGTTTGCAATCCTTTGTCTTGCTAATGGTGTGCTGTTAATTTATCTTTTAGCTCTCTGTGGTAGTGAAGGTGACCACCATAAGCACCAGTCAAATAAGCACAACCAGCCTCAACTGTTACTGATGCTATTCCCAAGCCATTTATTGGTCCTGTGTAGCTCAACTCGTGGCGCCTGGCATTAACACTGCCAAAGTTAGGGGTTCCCTTTTTTTTTTAAAGTTTTAACAGAATTTTGGATTATAAATTTTGTTGTCGAATTTACTGTGAATATAAAGGCAATTCATTGTAAGCCATTTGAATGAAAGCCTCTTCTAAGTGACTCAGTAGTCAAATAGAACAGGCCTCTGCACGAGGTGAGGCCATACATTTTCATATGTAAAGAAGCATTAGCAACATGCAACGTCGAAACCCTCTCTACGTTTGACCAAAGTTTAGTCGTCCAATCAACCTTTGGTCAAAGTTCAATGGCACTTCAAGGTTTGGACTGCAATACATTAGACCTGGATGGGTAAATCAGTATTTGAAAAGGTCAGCATGTGTGAGAACTCTGTGACTAATGACATTAGAAGCAACCATAGATGGCAGTTTACTGGTAAATTACCTGGGTAATCTCGCACGGTTCCCTGCTCGCCACAAACACCCCATCATGTCATTTCTGGCTCTGCAGCTGGGACAAAAAGTCCATAATGTATATCGCAGCTATTAAATCTAAAATCTGTGTAAAGATTTCGCACATTGCAGCAATTTATCCCACTCAGGATCCCATTGACAAACATGAACTCATTGTTGGGAAAGCTAGCATGAATTAATTATCCTGAGGAGAATGGGGTTATTTGACTTGGGGATGAAGTGGCGGCTTGTCTCGGGACACAAAGCCCTCTCAGCTCCTGGAGCACATATATACGCTCCAGAGCCCTGCCCCCCCCCTTCCCCTCCATCCCCCCTAGTACATGCAGCTCATCAAGACGCATGAAGTACGTATGGCGAACGCTTTCATTGACGTGTTCGGCGTTGAACGCCCCCTTATCACTTAGTTCAGGGGGCACCATTGTAATATGTCTCCAATTCCTACTGAGGCTTCAACATGTTGACAGACTTGTTGTATTGACTGTGGTTTACATTTTAAGAAGCATACTTGCCTCTCTAATTTTATAAGCAAGAGAAGACAAGAGACTGAAGTGTATTTTCATCGGGAGTGTTCCCTTTCTCTTGTCCAAAGTTGATGTCCCGGTCCTATATCAGCGGCCATCATATTTTCTGTTACTTTTCCTTCTGTATAAGGTGGATGAGTGCGATAAATATCTTGTTTATATGTGTATTGTATAAACATCTGGTTTATTGCACTCAAAGCAAATTGCTTTCTACAACAGTTGGGAATCAAACCCAGCTTGGAAATTATACCACTCACCATACAGTGATTGCTAACCTTTGGCACATCATTCATGAAAATGTTCAGATATAGCATTTTGATGATGCGTTCACCTCATAAATCCTGACAAACTGCTCTCCCCTGCATGAAAATACACAACCTGCTTTGAATGATAAAAAGCATCACTATCGATATCGGCGATCTGTTCATGGATAACTTTGTATCGGATCGAATCCAAATGTTAAGTATCACCCACCCCTAGTAACAGCTAATGTTTACTTTCTCTTGTCCATTGTGTTGTATGAATGGCTTGGGGTTAACCTACGCCCAATATTTAAGGTCTGTGCATGTGTGTCTTGGGGGGGTGGAGCCGGGTTGTTTTTAGGAAGAACAAAGGCAATTGCTAGCGGAATACGTGATGGCAAGGCGCACGCTGGGGGGGGGGGGCAAAGATAAAGGACGTCAAGAGCGTAGGCACCGGCATCTTGTGTGCGTGCGTGCGCGCGCACGCGTGTGTGTGTGTGTGTGTGTGTGTGTGTGTGCGCTCAAGCAACAATGGGTGGGAGTTTCGGGTCGTTTCGGGAATGCCTCTTGCGCCAATGGGGTGCATTGTGCGTTGTAGGGTGGGGGGGTCATAATGGAAGTGGAGGGAGAACGGAGTCATTGTCTCTGGCGCCGGCGCCGGGGACACTGAGCCACTCTTATGGGGACAGAAGTGCCCAGTGTGCTGCTGGGCACCCAGCTGGACCATCCTCTTCCTCCTCTCCTCTCCTCGTCTTCCTCGACCGCATCACGCCCCTGATTAACACGCATGCAGCCGCACGCTCGCACCATTGCTCATGCCATACTGGCTTCAAACAAACACAAGCACGCACATGCACACATGCAAACACACGACAGTGCATTTATGTGTCTTTGCGTGTGTGTGTTTTGAAAGGCTATCTCTTATGTCGATAGAAGTAGCTTAACAACCCCCTTTGATGAAACACGTTTGGCAGATAAAGGCTGTCTCGCGCCGTCCTCATCATTTTACGAGCCAAACGGGCCGGAGGCCAGAATGAACATTAATGCATTAGGGGATTATGATATGGTCGTAAATGAAGAGGCTGATATGGGATTCGGCTTCTCTGCTCCCTACCTCACTACCTTTCTCAGCCATTGAGACGTGTTGCATTTCCTGCACCTGTGATTGAAAGGCACAATGGATTCCATACAACCAATCACAGAAGAGATGCACTGGTTGGTCGGAAATGAACAGGGATCGGTGTTAAATGTAAATTGGCTCATACAGAGGCCGGCGCAGATAACTTAAGACTGTATTCTCACAGTGTATTTCACTTGCTCATAGCTGACAGATGGCTTTGACATTTCTAATCAAATTACACCCAAATAATAGCTCTTAAAACTAACCTGCAGAACTTTTTTAGGTTAAAAAAGTTTGCTGCATTCGTGTTCAATGTTATTTATTGATTATATTTCCATGTGTTTTAGTAGATATTATAATTTATAAATTCTCTCAGAAAGAGGGTTTATTCACTCTTCTATTGTTGAAGAATTTAATCTATACTTATCTAAAATGTGGAAAAGCCTCCAAACTATTTCCGAAGCGGAAAATGTCAATTATTGGAGACGAGAACGTGTGTAATATGTGTGTGTGTGTGTAATACGTGCATGTGCACCGTGTGTGTGATACGGGTGTGGTTACGCTGTATGTGTTTTCCGGGGGCAGGAGTTTGAGGCCTGGGTGAACGACACCGCGGACCACGGCTTTGTCGTCGTGTCGTTCGGCGCCGGGGTCAAGTACCTCTCCGATGACATCACCCGCAAGCTGGCCGGCGCTCTGGCCCTCCTGCCTCAACGTGTGGTGTGGAGGTACGGTGTCCTCCTCATGCTGTCAAACACCACAACCCACTCTACCCCTCACCCCATGCATTGATGTATGGATGAATGTACGAGTTGATCACATATAAGCGTGTTATCGGTTTGGAGTGGGAGCTTCGCCTTTGAACATAAATGGCGATTTCCAGGACAGCTTGAACGTGCGGAAAGCACGTACACAGGCACACACGCAAGGACTCTTGCGTGTGTGTGTGTGTGCGTTTGTGTGTTTGTGTGTGTGTGTTTGAACGCTCATACCTTTAGGGCCTCCAGTATGTACAAGCTGTCCTATAATAAAAATCTTGCATAAACCCTAATCATTTACTTGGGACTCCAGGTTACCCATTTCAGAAAAGAAGGGTGAGGGTTGATTGGGGGAGAGAGAATGTAGAGGGTCGAAGGGGGGGAGAGATGGGAGAGAGACGATGGGGGGAGAGAGATGGGAGGGGGTCGATGGGGGAGGGGGTCGATGGGGGAGAGGGTTGATGGGGGAGAGAGATGAAAGTATGTTACGAAAAATAACGGATCCTTCCGATCTCTGCTTTTTTTGTCAAATCTTCAAATCAAATCTTTCGCTGTAAAAGTTTCAATTATCTTTTTAAAGTAAGAAACGTTTTATGTATGTATGTATGTATGTAGCCGATAAGATAACTTTATTGAAGAAATGTATAGATTACCTTGGCTAAGACTCGTAATACTGGATTCGATCTGGCAACCGTATCCAAGGCAGATATTCAGAATGCTAACTGTCTACCTAGATCTTGAATTTACATTTGGTGGCATTGCCCATTACAAAACCAGGCATAGAAATGAATGAAAGACGTTTAAAATTAATCTTGAACCAAGATGTACAGCTTTTGCTTACTTCTGGCTGTTTTAGGTTCTTATAAACAGCATTAGCTTAGTTTATTCTGGTCTATTTTGGACTCAACGACTACTCTCTAATTGCCTTATTTGGGTACGATCATTGATTTATTCAGAACAAAATAAATTATACACCAAATATTATTGTTCAACAACAATGCCAATTTAATGATTCTCTTTTTGCTTTCAATGTTGTTATTAGGATAGTGCCGTAGCTGTCTTGCACACAAGCAGGTCAATGTTGTGACAACAACAGGCAGTTTGAATTGTGCTGAAACCTGTATCCCCAGCCCGTCCTCTCACGATTTACCCTGCCCCTCTTTCACCTTTACAGATTCTCTGGAGTCCCACCCAGTAACCTAGGCAACAATACCAAGCTTGTTGATTGGATGCCTCAGAATGACCTACTGGGTAAGAAGGATAAAATAAAGCCGCGCCTAGTTTAAGATAAGGATTAGTTAAGGTTTACTTGTCATTGCACTTTGTCATAGACCACTCTTTCAATATTTAACCTATAACAACATTCTAATACAATTTAGAAATGTAATATTATATTATCTTCCTTTATTTCTAGCGCACCTTTCTTCACATAACTTACAATGTGCAATATTCACTATCATATACAAACTTAAACCAGAAATGTGATCACCTCACTGCATTGTAGCCCAGTACAACCTTGGATAGTAAATATGCAATGTGTTCTGTAGGGGATCATCAGGTGTGCTTGTCGTACACAACACTAAAATAACTCTGTTGTTATTTTTTTACATGGTCCTCGATATCCCTTGTGTCCACAACAGAGAGGATTTCAGTTGAAGCCTCTGGCCATGTTAACGCTTAACTAAATTACTTGTTTAGTCGAATAAATATGCAATGTGTGTTCTGTAGGGGATCATCAGGTGTGCTTGTCGTACACAACACTAAAATAACTCTGTTGTTATATTTTTACATGGTCCTCGATACAACCTTGGATAGTAAATGTGCAATGTGTGTTCTGTAGGGGATCATCAGGTGTGCTTGTCGGACGTACACAACACTAAAATAACTCAAATATCCCTTGTCTCCACAACAGAGAGGATTTCAGTTGAAGCCTCTGGCCATGTTAACGCTTAACTAAATTACTTGTTTAGTCAAGTTTGTCATTGTGAGGTTTATGCTAATTACTGCATTATCTAAAGTAGATTTATTACGTAGGTTTATTAAGTTCTTCTTAGCATAAAGTGTTACCGAACTTCCAGTTGGAAGCAAACTCCTCGTTTTGTTCCACACTTGTTTCATTGAACGGGGGGTTCTCTGACTGCCACTCCCTGTCTGGGGAGATGGATCTCTACTTCCCGTCGGTCCGCTTGTTTTTCTGCTTCAGTCGTTTTATCTCTTCTCGATCTCACAGTAGAGGGGGTCAAGGGGAAGGGTACCTGTTGGCTTTGCACTGCTATAAATGAGTAATGTTCGGCTGACTGCGAACACACAATGCATCAATCGTAAAGTATTTTAAAGTCACCCATTTACAGATTAAGGTTTGTCTCAATCACACACACACGATTTTTGAAAATGTATTATGGTCATAATTTGCTTATTTCCATCGATATTCATTTAAACTAAATGGATTATTAGTTTCTATACGAATCGGTGTAACTCTCACTAAACTTTAAAACATTTTGTGATATCTTAGGAATTCAACCAATCAAACCATAACCCGTTGCCCCTCATATAAGCGTTTTAATTAATCTTTAATAAACAGAGTCACAGAGCGGTTTATAATATCTGGTTATGTAATACACCATGATGTATACAGATCATGTATTTGAGAACAACTATTGATAAATAACCCAACACCCAATAGCATCTCTCCAACTGAATACACAATAGAAGCTCTACGCAGAATTTAGAATATAGAATGGAATCTCTCCCAAGGCAACCCAACACCCAATTGAATTGCTCCCACATAACCCAGCCTCCAATAGAATATCTCCCAACACCCAATATTATCTCTCAAACACAACCCAATCCAATCGGATAATGTGAAGAGGATTGGATGCTGGGTCATCTAAGAACAGCCAATAGAATCTCTCCAACATTACGCAACACCGAATAGAATCCCTCCCACATATCCCAACACCCAATTCAACCTCTATTCAGAACCCACCAATCAACACAAGCCTTCATCAAACTAACACAATAACCAGCACCAGTCGCGGATCACGCGTAAGCAACGGTTTCTCTCTGCTACCCCTGCAGGCCACGCCAACACGCGGGCCTTCCTGAGCCACGGCGGCCTGAACAGCATTTACGAGGCCATGTACCACGGCGTGCCGGTGGTGGGCGTGCCCCTGTTTGGCGACCACTACGACACCATGACGCGCGTGGCGGCCAAGGGCATGGGCCTCATGCTGCACTGGAAGAGCATGACGGAGGAGGAGCTGCGCGCCGCGCTCCACAGCGTCATCAGCGACAGCAGGTCAGCGCCCACACATACCCGTACACACCAGTGCATGCTGGTCGATTGATATACCAGTACACATACCAGTTCACATACTAGTACACACAAGGAAATGGTAGCATAGACCAGCAAATGCAAGTGATAGATACCAGTAAATGCCAGCAGGAAATACCAGTAAATGCCAGTGATATAAACCAGTAAATGCTAGTGGTAAATCCCAGTAGATACAAGTGGTGGATACAAGTTTATGCCAGTGGTAGATAGCAGTAAATGCCATTGCTATTAATCACCAAAGAAATATATAAACCAGTAAAGGCATTGATATAAACCAGTAAATCCCAGTTGTAAATCCCAGTAATTGCAAAACAGTAATAACAAACAAGTTAATGGAAGTGGTAGACACAAGCAAATTACAGTGGAAGATACATTTATGCCCGTGGTAGACAACAGCAAATACCAGTGGTAGATACCAGTAAATGCCAGCGGAAGATACCATTAAATACCAGTAGTAGAGACAGTGGTCAATACATTTATGTGGTTGGATTTAGAGAATGGATGGATTCCTGGATAGAGGAATGGATTCATAATTGTTTTGAAACTCATATTCATATACCCATGAAGATAATATTTTTACTTAATGTTTCCGTTGAGGTTTCCAACGGCACCTAGTGCATGTGTGCGGTACTACTGTAATGTACCCTGCTCCACTGGTCTGCTCCTTCCCTTTTCTTTTTTTCTGTGTTCCCCTCGCTCTCTTTGGTGTGCGGTTATCCTGTTACTGGTGTTCTTGTAGGCTCAGCAATCATGCGTGCCCACTGCCCGCACCCGCACGCTCTCCCTCTCTCCAGTCCTTTATTTCTAGCGCACCTTTCTTCACATAACTTACAATGTGCAATATTCACTATCATATACAAACTTAAACCAGAAATGTGATCACCTCACTGCATTGTACAACCTTGGATAGTAAATGTGCAATGTGTGTTCTGTAGGGGATCATCAGGTGTGCTTGTCGGACGTACACAACACTAAAATAACTCAAATATCCCTTGTGTCCACAACAGAGAGGATTTCAGTTGAAGCCTCTGGCCATGTTTACGTTTACCTAAATGACTTGTTTAGTCGGGTTTGTCATTGTGAGGTTTTTGCTAATTACTGCATTATCTAAAGTAGATTAAGGGTTTATTAAGTTATTCTTATCATAAAGTGTTACCGAACTTCCAGTTGGAAGCAAACTCCTCGTTTTGTTCCACACTTGTTTCATTGAACGGGGGGTTCTCTGACTGCCACTCCCTGTCTGGGGAGATGGATCTCTACTTCCCGTCGGTCCGCTTGTTTTTCTGCTTCAGTCGTTTTATCTCTTCTCGATCTCACAGTAGAGGGGGTCAAGGGGAAGGGCACCTGTTGGCCCTGCACTGCTATAAATGAGGAATGTTCGGCTGACTGCGAACACACAATGCATCACTCATAAAGTCTTTTAAAGTCACCCATTTCAGTAAATGCATTGATATAAACCAGTAGATCCCTCCCTCCACTCCCACCGTCTTGCTCTCTCTTTCCGTTCTCACTCGTCACTTTTTTTCATTTGCCGGATCTATACTCTTCCTGAGCTTCCTGCGGGATAAAGTTTGTGAGGACGTGCTGCTTCATGTTGTCTAGAATACATCGGAAGAACAGCCAGTGTGTCACAAACATAGCAAATACTGGTCGATGAGGCACAACACATCAACGCTCGAGACCTCAAGCCCATGCCGAAGGCAGATCCTGCTGATGTGTGTGAGGGGGGGAGGAGCGAGAGAGCGGTTGGAGGATGGCAGTGAGCTGAGCGAGTGACTAAGATGAATACATGAGGCAGGCTGGTGCGAGTCATCTCTAGAGTATCCCCGACTTGGAATAAGTGTCCAGTGTCCACACACACACACACACACACACACACACACACACACACACACACACACACACACACACACACACACACACACACACACACACACACACACACACACACACACACACACACACACACACACACACACACACACACTCACACTGAGTAACACCTGGTATGCCCCTCCCACCCCCCAGGTACCGGCAGCAGGCCCGCCTCCTCTCGGCCATCCACAAAGACCAGCCAGGCCACCCGGTGTCCCGGGCCGCCTACTGGATCGGCTACCTGCTCCGGCACGGCGGCGCCGACCACCTGCGCTCGTCCGTCTACCACGTGTCCACGCTGCAGTACTTCCTGCTGGACGTCATCGCCGTCGTGGCGACCGTGGCCGCCCTGCTCGTCTTCGCCCTCTACCGGGCGGTGCGGTGGCTGAAGGGGTCGAGGGGCGCGGTGGCGGCGGCGGCGGCGAGCACCAGCAGCGGTAGCAGCAGCGGAAGGGGAGGAGTCAGGGATGAGGATGCGCTCACCAATGGACACTGCCACAGTGAGGCGGTGGTGGCCAACGGGAAGCACAAACGCAACGGCGCACTGCGAAGCGAGAAGAAGATAAACTAGAGGGTGGAGGCACAGGGAGGGGGGGGGGGGGTTCATTGGGCGGCATCGTGGTAGGGTTGCGAACTGGCGTGAAGTGTGGGGCTTTGGCGAAGCTGATCTCAGATCTGTTTCCGCATGAGAGAAAAGAAAAGGCTTGCCAGAGTAGGAGCAAGTGTAATGCATTGGTCGACCAGTGTAGTGCAGTTATGCAACCAGTGTGTGTATGTGTACGTGTGTGTGTGTGTGTGTGTGTGTGTGTGTGTGTGTGTGTGTGTGTGTGTGTGTGTGTGTGTGTGTGTGTGTGTGTGTGTGTGTGTGTGTGTGTGTGTGTGTGTGTGTGTGTGTGTGTGTGTGTGTGTGAGAGTGTGAGTGTGATGATGGGTGTGTCTGCGTGTGTGTGAGGATGGGTTTCAAGAGTGTGTATGTGTGTGCAGACGTGATTGCCGAGGCAAATCTTAACAAAATGCGAGGAACACTTAACAGCTGCTACACGATGCAAATGCCAGTATCAACCGGGGAAAAAATACAACACGCATTTAGAAACAAACAGGAAAAGAAAGAATGGAGGCTCTACTTATTTCTCTTCCCTCAATTCTGTTATGTCTTTCGTTCGCTTTTCAAAACGAGCCAAAGACCACCATTGACCTAGAACACACTGGAGACAAAAAGCTTTTAATAAAAAAATTAAGTGATATTGCAATTAAAGATTTGAATTAAGCAGGAAACGTTTTAACCAAAGCATTACTTGCAGAGGCGTTTGTAAATAGGGGGAGAAAAACATCTATTTATTACTGTACAAACACACTGTAATGAACAGACCTTTTTAACCTTTCTTATTTATTATTTTTTTTAATTTAAGTCGTTTATCAGTAATACGATTGTATAATGGTTCATATACACTCCTTCTTATAAACTTAAACCCTGTACAATTTACGTTTTTACCTAACAACAACTGCGTCAATTTGTATGTTTTCTTTTTTTAACAAGGTAAACAACCTTTGAAGAAAGTTGATTTCACCTTTTTTGGTTTAGGTAGGTTGGTTGAATTTCTACTGGGTGTGGCGGTGCCTGATCATAACCACCATCCCCTCCTAAAATGACCGCAGAGAAGGGCACTCTATCAGCCAATTAGTCTAATTAGGCAATTAAGGAATCACCAGTATGAGAGTGCAGGCATTCAAGACCAGTAACGATCACATGGTGAATCCTCAGACAATACCTTACCCCGGTATTCATGGTTGATCTGATGATGTCTGATCACAAATTGTTCAAATCATGAATTCATTTATTATTCTTTGTTTTATTGCCATTTTTGTTGTTGTAGACCATAATCTGTAGTAGAAACTCCTTGACGTTCATTCCCCAGCGCCAGCTAAATCCGTGTTGATTTAGCAGTGTTGTTTCAAATGTTAGTCGGTGCATTAGCTATAACAATTTTATGTGTGAATGATGAATTCTACATGTCGCCTTTTTGAATGCAAAAATTTGTGTATGCAAAGTGCTTGATAGTCTGTGTCTGTGTTTGCTTGGTTTTATTGTTTTTACGTGTGTGTGTGTGTGGTTGTGTGTCTGTGTGTGTGTGTGTGTGTGTGTGTGTGTGTGTGTGTGTGTGTGGTTGTGTGTTCGTGTTGATGATGATGATACAACCTTAGTCTGCACGTATGGAAGCATAAGGCTTGTACTTCTTAGCTCTTTATGTATCAAACTCTTATGGATTCATTCACAACCATCCTTCTGACCTTAAACAAGTTCTGCTCTCAGTGGGTCTCCCCTTTCCTATGTTTTGCACCATTTCCTAACTACTTCATGTGAAGTATTCAAAAGTCAAACGGGTGCGTTCCAACAAGGCCTGTGCCTTGATTCAAGTCCCTCTTTGTTCCCCCACGCTCCCTTTTATTTTAAACAGGCACGTGTAAGTTGAACAATGCAAATCAAAGGATAGTCTTAAGCTGTAGGCAAATGCTACGGGCAGCGAGAGCAAAGCAGGACGCGGAACAAACAAGGATCTCTCGATGTCGCATGTGAGAGAGGAAGGAGGAGGAGTAGGAGGAAGAGGGCCTTCCCCTGTTCTCTGCGAGCGAGTTCTGAGCCACAGGGCGTCTACCCAGCATATTTTCCGGCCTACGAACCGAGAGACCTTGTATACTTGAATCGCCATCATCACTTTCAGCTCCACCATCGACAAACACTTACAAGTTCTGAGGGGAAATTGAAGCCCGCGGCTGCTGGAGACACATAAAGCTATGACCAGAGAACGGAAAGCATTGGAGTATGAGACGAGAGAGAAAAGTTTTCAATAATTTTTGTCTTTTGTTGTTTCAGTATTTCTGTTAATGCTTGGTAGACAACCCCCTCCCCCTCCCTTATACATTTTTTAACTGAGGCTTCATCTTTCTCTGCAATTCCATTACTTCATCCTCCTCGAAACACGGTAATGTGTTACATGACAAGTGTGACCTTGATCATCAGATGTGGAGATTGGCCTGCCTGCGTGTAAGGTTAAAACCCTTCTTTTCATCTGTCTGAAGTTCTGTTTGGAGAGCAGGCTACAGTTTCCCTTGCCTACAAGTCCTTCTTACCTCAAGTTAGTTTTTAGTTTTATTTTTTTATTAAACTTCGCCCTTAGGTTGACTTTCAAAGTGCTCACATTTCCTGTCACGTGTGCATCTTGTAAATATAATGTAAACAAACAAAGTACTAATGCTTAATAAACATTACAGATTTTGTTTGCAAGACAATGAATGAATCGCCTTTTGTGAGAGCTTAAAAAGGACGTCACAGGTGGTCAGCCCCCAGCCGAAAATGTATTCAATTGAAAAAGCCGATGAGTTTAGCTCCCAGTCATTCTAGAATCTAGCCTGTGTCGTTGCTAGGCAACAAGAAACTTTGGCGGTATCGGGTGGAAGAGGCCGTCTAAAGTGGACACACACACACACACACACACACACACACACACACACACACACACACACACACACACACACACACACACACACACACACACACACACACACACACACACACACACACACACACACTACACACACACACGCACACAAACAGTCTGGAGGATATGGTTATCCTGTGTTGGGTTAGTGCTCGTCCTGAGTGGGTCAGAGGTAACCTGAGTCACTGTCAATTATTCACACACACTCGCTCACCCTCACCGTTGAACACGCACATTTGCACACGCACACGCACACGTCGGCCATGCAGCTATTTTTTATGTAAATTCCTAGTGATGTTTGCGGTTCCCTTTGTTAGGGTCGGTCGGATCACGGGATGGGTGTGGGTGTGGACGGGGGTGCTGTAAGGATGGTGAACCTGACACTACTGAACCTGTTCAGGTTATTTGCTATGTTATGCGTGTGAATGCGTGGCGTGCATTCATCTTGGGCTTACCAATGGATTCTAGGAAATATTGATCTACTGCAGCTCATTGGTTTATTTGTCCGTGTTTATTGGAAGGTATATAAAACGTTCCAAGAGGTGTAGAATAATTGTGGTCCAGGGTCTTCAGTGGAGAGCCGAGCACAGTACTAGCTCTAGAGTCTAGACCATGGCCACATGACCATAGAGTTTTTTCTTTCTGGATTTTATGAGGTTAACTAGATCAAAGTATTTTGCTGTGTTTTTATCTTAAATTTACTTGAATATGTGAGATATATTAGATCTTGTAGATATAGCCTACACTTTATTTGCTATTAGTTGAATTTCATATTTGTGAATTAGTAGTTGCACCTTTTTTGTTTTTAGCTTGAATCTAAACTAGCAAATAACACGTATGTACTTGAATAAATCTTTTTCTTTCAGTTCTAAATCAGTCTATCTGATTTTGAATGTTTGTAAAAATAAAAAAATCCTATGTTCTAAATACGGCTGCATAGGCCCTATTTGGAGTGAGATGTTAGCCTGGCATTGAAAGATAAAGGCAAATGAGAATTAGCCTGGAATTTTCGTAGAAGCGTTTTCTACCTGGGAAGACCAAAATGCTCTGGACGCAAATGGATAGACCCTAAACCAATCACAGCAGTGAAACATGTGAGACGTCAAACATGTGAGACGTCAGGTCCATTCATTTACATGAGGGCCCGACGCTCCTCTGTACAACCATTGTAACTAACCCGCCCCCACTGGAGGGCCCCTACTGGATTAATGGTTGTCATTGGCCTGACCTGGGCCAGATCTGTTTTGATTTGGCCTGTACGGTTGGGGGAACAGAGGCATCTGAGCAAAGAAATATGAGCTTCCAGGTTTGTCTAGTTCCCAGACATGCCAGTCACAGCTAAATTAGAAAAAGGTGTTCAAAATCAACTATAGATGGATGCAGAAAAAAAAAATACATTATTATAATAACATGTATTAAAGAAAGGACTTCAGCTAAGGAAGCATTAAAGGATAACTTCAAGATTTATCAAGATGGACCTTATTTCCCCATCAATTTGGGTCTAATACGATCTGTACAACAATTTCTTGAAATTGGTCCAGTATTGAGCGAGATTACTTAAGCTGTCATCTGTGAAATGGGCTGCAATGAAACCCTATGGGGCAATATTTCCCTGTCAATGGACGTCCTCTAAAAGTGCTTGTTTTTGCTACTGACACGCTCAGGTTTCTGTAGACCAACACAACAAAGTAATGCCTGCTCAGTCCTCTCTCCAACTCTCAACCAAGTTTCAAATTTCTTCCTGTATCAACTCAGCTCTCACAATTCCAGATTTCATTCTCGTGAGCAAACAACTTGATTAACACAGAACAAAAAAATCAGGGGAAGGCTAATACAAATATTGTATATCTCCTAAGGTATCCTCCTCATAATGTTGTCAGACAATAATAATACCAATCCAAATAGTTTTAGAGGATGTTCATTGATTGATGCCCTATTTCCCAATAGGTTACATTGTAGCCCGTTCTGATGGATGAAGCGCTCTCGCTCAATACTGAACCAATTTAAAAATCTTTGTCACCTATACCAAAATGATAGGAATACAGGATTCATGTTGAAAGCACACAAAATTATCGCATAAGTCATCACCTTTGGTGAGTCCATGACGCCCAACCATTTAATATGTTCCATCAAGTGTAGGCCAGTTAAGAGCCATACGGCAGGGCGTGGGGAACAGCATAACCTCATTCCTACAAGAGTTCCTACAATAGCCAATTTCTTATTAAATTAGTACAGGTTTCAGGTTCCCATTATGTGCTATATCTTGGGAATTTAGGACCTTTTGAACATAGGATCTCTAGTCCTGATGCCACTATGTGCCATATATACAGGAAAAATATAGTATCCTGGGGACATTACAAATGTCCTGGATGATCATTATTCTATTAGCTAGATTAACCTAGCCAATATGTGTATAGTCTATTTCACATCAGATAGATGAGCATAGGCATTTTACATCTTAGATGCGATTATGCATTGTATGGATAATATTCTGCTGTAGGTTCCTGTCATATCCATTAGGGGGCAGTGTTGTACCAAAAAACCTGTCTCCCTCTTATTCTCTTCCCCCTTCTGTCGCTCCTTTTCTCTCTCCCCTCCTCTATGTGCATTACCCAATAGACAGCTGACCTCTTCACCCTTATGTAAGTCTTAAAGTAATTCTGATGCAAAGGTCTAAACTGTGTGTGGGTGTGCGTGATGGTCTCTGTGTGTGTGTGTGTGTGTGTGTGTGTGTGTGTGTGTGTGTGTGTGTGTGTGTGTGTGTGTGTGTGTGTGTGTGTGTGTGTGTGTGTGTGTGTGTGTGTGTGTGTGTGTATGTGTGTGTTTGTGTGTGCGTGCGTGCACATTTGCGATAGATGGATCCCTGTCAGTGTGTCACCATGGTGATAAGGGAGGCCTGACAGAAAGTGGGAGATGGCCAGAGATTTAGTATCAATCATACTGACATGCCACTGCTGTGGGTGTGTGTTTGCATGGGGTTGCGTGTGTGTGGGGATGTGTGCATGTTTGTGTGTGCGCATTTAAAGGCCTCTCATGTGGGCACCGAAATCAATGTTGCGACCTCCACGTCAACAGCTGTTGTCAGTTTGGTCTCACCTTTTCTGTAATCTCTGAACACCCAATGACCACACACACACACACACACACACACACACACACACACACACACACACACACACACACACACACACACACACACACACACAAATGCGCAAGCACTAACTCATACATATCTGTATATATATATATTATCTACATATATATATATATATATATATATATATATATATATATATTGCAGACACACAATACACAACAACACACAGGCAGGCAGATGCTATTGTAAGGCTAATTGCCTGCCCGGGGTCTAAAGCCAAACTATCCAGCCAGGAATGTAGCGGGACTCCAATCGGTGACTCAATTTCAATTAAACTTTCCTTTCCTTTTCACCTGTCTCGCTATTCTGACTTATTTTGTCAACCCTGTCCCTCCCACTTCCCAATTCTGATGCAAAGGTCTAAACTGTGTGTGGGTGTGCGTGATGGTCTCTGTGTGTGTGTGTGTGTGTGTGTGTGTGTGTGTGTGTGTGTGTGTGTGTGTGTGTGTGTGTGTGTGTGTGTGTGTGTGTGTGTGTGTGTGTGTGTGTGTGTGTGTGTGTGTGTGTGTGTGTGTGTGTGCTGACGCAGCGTATCCGTGAGGAATTGAGCAATTCATTTGGAGAAAATCAAGCTTTTCGAGTTCTCAGCCAGATATTTAATTATGGCCCTGAATTATTGCTCTCTCGCCGTTGGAACCAAACAGAGAGGTAATGCAACCGAGCAAACAATAAATAAACAACAAGCGATCGTAACAGCGCATTAGAGGAGTCGGCTCCGCTGAACTTTATTGGAACCCCTGCGCGCCGACTTTGTTTTCACGAAACAACGCACAATGCCGCGTCGGTTTGTGTGGACGCGTGCGATAGGCTCTATCATGTTGGGCGAGCAATCGACTCGATGAAACTTTCCGCTAATTTGATCTCTATTTCCCGCCCGTGAGATTGGGTTTCAGACAGCATCTAAAAGGCATGCCGACGCTGAGATAGAAAGATAGCAGACGAGAGCAGTTCAAAAAGATGCGGAGATACACATCTAACCTCCATTTTGATTAGGTAGCGACCCCGTAGGGGTGCGGTCTGTACTGATAACAGGGAATGTGCAGACGCGTACACACATATACACCCATGCTTGGTTAGCCCTCATCCCTTATTTTGAACTCAATAAATGATTTGATCTTTATCAGATCTTCGTGTGGCGGATTCTCCCCTCTTTTTTTCTCTAGCTCCCTCTCCCTCTTTACCCTTCTCTCTCTCTCTCTCTCTCTCTCTCTCTCTCTCTCTCTCTCTCTCTCTCTCTCTCTCTATATATATATATATATATATATATATATATATATATAATACCTCCAACTCACCTCTGTTTGTCTGTCTCTCTCTCTGTCTACTATCTCTCTCTCTTCCTCCTCTGAACTTTCATTCCTCGTTCATCCGGGCTGTTTCTCCTCGAACCCCCCCCCCGATCACATTTCGAGAACCGTAATCCCCTGAATCATTGTTCACATCAGCCCACTTCAACCAACCTTCCCCTCTTCTTTTTAAAGTTCAAAGTTCCCATCAGGTTAACTCCAAGCAGAGAACCCCCTCCGTCCCGCCGCCGCTGAAAACACCACAGTCTCTGGGGCAGGACAGTCCTGTTGGTCTGGGCTGTTCCCAAGGTTCTGGCTTTGATTGCAGTAACCCTGAGAATGATACCTTACCTTAAAAACAACCAAGAAATCTCATTAACAGTGCACTTAAATTACTCCTAATAATTTTTTAACCCAACCAAAATATTTGTGTTGTGCTGATCCTTATTTCCTAGTATTTACACAAGTAGTATTCAGGTTAAAGGACTGAGGGGAACGATATGTTTTCACATGTTTTGGAGGTAGTGCTGCGGCCGAACGGAGCTCAGTGAGATAGAGAGGACTGGGAGTGATGTCTCTCTGTCTCGATAAAAGCTCAGCCTCAAAGTAGCTCTCATCCGCTCCTTCTGTCATGATGGGCAAGGCATTAGCTGTAGCTTGAATATGTATATATATGCATATATGTATATTTAAGGTTATCATCTCCAGGTCTGTCAGATGGCTCCATATTTAACCATGACTCTTTTTTATTTATTTTCTTTTAAGTGCAGGGTTAAAAGAGGGTTCAACATCGTTATCTCTGCAGACACCGTGCATGTAGATGTGACACATCCATCACACTCACACGCAAAAACACACGCACACACAGGCACAAACACACGCACCACGCACACACACACACACACACACACACACACACACACACACACACACACACACACACACACACACACACACACACACACACACACACAAATGCACACACACGCACACACACACACACACACACACACACACACACACACACACACACACACACACACACACACACACACACACACACACACACACACACACACACACACTTGTACGCACACATACACGTCCACACACACCCTCCCCTGTGGCTGTGACCTCTCCATCATTGCCATGTGGCCAGTGGCGGCGTCAGAAATAATTTGTTGCAGTTGCTTAACAGTTGCTGTATGAATTCAAGAGGTTGCTGGTCAAAAAAAAAAAACCTTGATCAAAACACCTGAATTTGGCAGAGACACGGCCGGGAAGACATTTTCGGCATGGGTTGGGGTGGTTGCGGTCCCGTACGAGGCAAGTTTACAGTACAGTAACAACACAGACTAATCGCACCACTGTGATTGAGTGTGATCGTATCATTTGACAGTTCAACGTGCGCTATCTTTCTCCCTCTCCCTCACACACGCACAGACATAAAGACGTAAAGACATAGAACAATATAGAGGAAGATCTTTAAGAAGGCCAACATGAAAATAGCCCAGCGGCATGTACACATTCACTGCTAGTCCAGGTGGCACTGCGGCCACACGATAACAAACAACATAGTTCAATCAACAGCCCGTCAGCAGTCCCCCAACTACAAGGTTAGCTGTCCTGTCAATAGTGGTGAATTGCACATCTCAGACCCACCGTCGCCACGGTACATTCCAAAGCATTCACATTAGTTGCGCGATACGTCTCAAATGTAGGCCTATGTGGAACATTAATACAATAGTTGCTATTATTGTTGATACTATTATACTTCATAATACTTCTATTAAGGGCGGATCATACCAGGCTACGATAAACCCATCCTTTGGCATGAGCCAAACCTATAATCTAGTTCTACTTCAAAACAAATCACATGGGCCCCAAGTCAATATGCTGCGACGGGCAAACTTAATAACCAAACGGCCTACCTTAAATCGATGTCTTGATCACAGGACTTCTTGCAATATTCCACTTTATCCATACGGTTTAACACACCAACATTGCTAGCAACCATGTGATAACATTGTATTGCTAATTCAGAACTGTGTAGGCTACAATATTTTCTTCCGTTTCTTGACCTCAGCATAACCCCCCTCCGAACAACTACCAAGTCCAACACAAGTCTGGCTATTAACGAGCCCATCCTCAGCCTCGCCATCGCGAGTCGTGTTTGAACTTGATTTCTTTCGAAATAGTAAAAACTTGTCCATATTTTTTAAGCGCCAACGAGCCGGCAACGAACATCTCTGACTGATAATCTCGCCGCGAGATGTCCGCATATTTGAAATGTTATTTATTTTTCGTAAGACTATGCTATTAATGAAATTATTGTTTCATGTACATTAAATAATAATTAATTAATATTGTACATATTGCTTGGGATAGTTTGTGTTAATTGTGCGTATGTTTTTTTTTAATCTGTTCATGTCACTTACAGAGTGTGCGCATGCCCAACGCTCGGGAACTGGATTTGAACGACAGTCACGGCCCTGAAATTTTGACGCTACTCACTTATGCACTTAATCTGGTGATTCATATGACAGGATTGGTCGGTATGGTGACGGGTACCGCATTCGGCCATAGGTTTAGTTGAACTTATTTAATACCATTTTACGGAAAATGGCATTATTTCAAATATGTTGTTTGAGTTTGTCAAAAAATCAGGGGTTGCTCTGGGGTTTCTGAGCAATTGCTTGGGGTTGCTATAGCAACGGCAAGCAACCGCTTGGCGCCGCCCCTGCATGTGGCGGAGGGGCGCTGCGCGGTTGCTTGGCGGCTGATAGATGAGTGCGTTGGCCGCTGCTCCTCTCTCTGTTAGCGATGCCTCTCTCTCTATCCGCGCGGCCAGCGTCCCTCTCTCTTTTAGCGGCTGTTTATCTCTCTCTCTCCGCGTGGCCAGTGTCTCTCTCTCTGTTCGCGGCTGTCTCTCTCTCTATCCGCCCAGCCAGCGTCTCTCTGTTCGCGGCTCTCTCTCCGCGTGGCCAGCGTGAGCGTCTCTATCTCTATGTTAGCGGAGGTCTCTCTCTCTCTCTCTCTCTCTCTCTCTCTCTCTCTCTCTCTCTCTCTCTCTCTCTCTCTCTCTCTCTCTCTCTCTCTCTCTCTCTCTCTCTCTCTCTCTCTCTCTCTCCGCGCGGCCAGCGTCTCTCTCTATGTTAGCGGTTGTCTCTCTCTCTATCCGCGCGGCCAGCGTCTCTCTCTCTCTCTGTTAGCGGCTGTGTCTCTCTCTATCCGCGCGGCCAGCGTCTCTCTCTCTCTCTGTTAGCGGCTGAGTCTCTCTCTCTATCCGCGCGGCCAGCGTCTCTCTCTCTCTCTCTCTGTTAGCGGCTGTGTCTCTCTCTCTATCCGCGCGGCCAGCGTCTCTCTCTCTCTCTCTGTTAGCGGCTGTGTCTCTCTCTATCCGCGCGGCCAGCGTCTCTCTCTCTCTCTCTGTTAGCGGCTGTGTCTCTCTCTATCCGCGCGGCCAGCGTCTCTCTCTCTCTCTCTCTCTGTTAGCGGCTGTCTCTTTCTCTATCCGCGCGGCCAGCGGCTCTCTCTCACATTTGATTAGATCCCAATTGGCAGACGGGCACACCCCGCCGTCACTCACCATGGAGGGGCCCGTCGCGCGGCCGAGGGTCGACGGAGCAGAGCGCATGGAACGGGGAGGGGGGGGGGGGGGGGGGGGAGGGGGGGGGAGGAGGTGGAGGAGGAAGACTACATTTTGTATTATTTTTTATTTTTTTTACTGTGCAGCGAAGGGCGGCGGGTGTTATACGAGAGTTGTATAGAGCAGCCTGGCCTTGTTGTGCCTGGGTGGGGAGGAGGAGTATGAGGGAGGAGGTGTTCGGTGGGGTGCAGGGGGAGGAGGTGTAACATCGTGGTTGATATTCATATCACAATACCGGGAACATCCTGCTGGGATCGCCCATCAGTCAATCCACCCCCCGGCCCTTACATATTCATTTCAATTACACTTGAATGTATAGGAGGGCTATTTACAGCAAAGACCACACTTTCCTAGCTTTCTCTCTCACTTCCAAGGCCCAGTCTCTCTCCCTCTCTCTTCCATCTGTCTCTGACTCTCTTTATCTCTGTCTTCTACCCCCCTCTCCCTTCATCCCTCTCTCCATCTCACTCACGTTCTCTCTCTCTGTCTCCCTCATCCCTTCAACGCCAGTATTTACATGTCAATGAATTTGCTGTAAGTGGCTTTCTCCCTCTCCTTGTTCTCCATTTGCATGTCAATGTTGGCGGTGAGTTTAGACGCTCCTCTCTCTCCATATCTCTGTCTCTCTCTCTCTCTTTCCTATCCATCTACCGGGCTCTCTGACTTGCTTTCCCCATCATAAAGCTATTACATATATCCCTCTCATTCTCTCTATCGCAATCCCTCGCCCTTTTACTTACTCTCTCTCTTTCTCTCTCTCTCTGCATATTCATCTCTCTCT
This sequence comes from Gadus chalcogrammus, assembly GCF_026213295.1. Lineage (NCBI taxonomy): Eukaryota > Metazoa > Chordata > Actinopteri > Gadiformes > Gadidae > Gadus > Gadus chalcogrammus. The sequence continues at coordinate 11,870,977 of NC_079414.1, read as the reverse complement.
CTCTGTCACTCTCTGTCTCTCTCATTATCTCTCGTCTGCATCACTCTTTCTCGATCTCTCACTATCCAGCTCTCTCTTTCTCCATCTCTCTCTGTCCCTGCATCTATCCATCCCTCTCTCTACATCCCCCTTTCTCCCTCTCAACCTCCTCCTCTCTCTCTCTCTCTCCCTCTCTCTCTCTCTCCCTCTCTCTCTCTCTCTCTCCCTCTCTCTCTCTCTCTCTCTCTCTCTCTCTCTCTCTCTCTCTCTCTCTCTCTCTCTCTCTCTCTCTCTCTCTCTCTCTCTCTCTCTCTCTCTCTCTCTCTTTGTCTTTCTCTACATCCCCTCTCTCCCTCTCCCTCTCTCTCTCTCTCTCTCTCTCTCTCTCTCTCTCTCTCTCTCTCTCTCTCTCTCTCTCTCTCTCTGTCTCTCTCTCTCTCTATGCCTCCCTGAATCTCTCTCCCCCTCTATCTATAGGCTTCTCTCTCAATGGAAACCCTGAGTAATTTTTTCAGTGTCTATCGGGCGTCTCGTCCCTTGTTCTTTTTTTCTTTTACCAGCTATTACTCTCCTCCATTGTGGTCACTGAGTGCTGATCACAATGAAAGCAGGGAGCTGTGAAGATGTTCTCCGCGAGCCCGTCGTGTTAGTGACGCCGCTGTGGCTTTGATACGCTGTGGCGGGCCCACCGCTACTTTGAGGCTTTTATCCTGTCAAGATCGTCTGATGCTTTCAGTTTGAAAGTTCTTTATTTATTTTGCCATGAAAAGGCCTGGCCTGTCTTTCTCCCGCACACGGTTTGACGTGTCTTTATCTCCTAAAACCCCCGCTGGAGAAAAAGAAAATAAAGGGCCGTCGTCCTCTTGTTCATGATAATGATAATATCAGTGCAGTATTACATTTTAGTACTTTGAACAGCAGATCACGGTCATGTTGTTTCATCGTACAACAATTCGCCTGGATGGGAGTTGCTCGGGAGGTAGAGCAGGTCGTCGGTCCACCGGGAGGTTGCTGGTTCAATCCCTGGCCTCACTGCCTCCCACGAGCCGGCTGTGTCCTTGCATGGGTGACATGTGGTCTTTGAGAGGGAGGTGGGAAAAGTGAGCTATTAACGTAGCCCATTAAACTATAACATTATGGATGGCAATCCTTTTCCCTTAGTTCCATGACAGATTTGTGGCATCTTTTGCAAAAGTTCAGCCTCCTATACAAACACACAGAGATCACTGTGGAAGTCCAGCAACAACATAGTTACCCTGACTCCCGCCTGTATTATAACTACCCAGCAACAGGAGTAGACAGCCCCTTTGAACCGCTGGAGCACAGCTTTTTCAGTGCAGAAAGATGTGTGTGTGTGTGTGTGTGTGTGTGTGTGTGTGTGTGTGTGTGTGTGTGTGTGTGTGTGTGTGTTCGTGTGTGTGTGTGTGTGTGTGTGTGTGTGTGTGTGTGTGTGTGTGTGTGTGTGTGTGTGTGTGTGTGTGTGTGTGTGTGTGTGTGTGTGCCTGTGCGTGCGTGCGTGCGTGCGTGCGTGCGTGCGTGCGTGCGTGCGTGCGTGCGTGCGTGCGTGCGTGCGTGCGTGCGTGTGTGTGTGTGTGTGCTACTCACGTACCAGTGAGTAGCACCCACTTGGGCAATTCACCGCTGCCAGTATGCGCCAGAGAGCTCCCCACACACTGGCTGTCACAGTGGAGAGAAAGCATGTAACTATCCAATTAGAGGTAGGGGGGGGGTGCATGTTGGTAAAAGAGCCGGTTTGGGAGTTTGGCCATGAAACTCTTGCGGTGAGTGGCCATGGGATTAGGGACCAGAGGGAGTCAGGACCCTCGGTTTAACGTCTCATCCGAATTGATGTGACGTTTCTCTGTGTGAGATATTAGTTATTGTGTGAAGATCCAACATATGTTGCCTGCGGGGTAGTTTAGACTCTTCACGGATATACATAAACGATCAGGCAGAACCATTGATCACCCTTGATGATGTCGCTGTGAGACAATGTGTCAAATATACGTTACTGTTTTTAATGATGTTAAAATACGTTTTAATATCTTCAAGGCTGTGCTTGAGGAGCGGTGATGATGGAGATGTCTTTGAGCACACCCATTACATAAATAATCTCACACTCTCTCTTTCTTTCACTCTCTCGCTCTAGTGATCTCTCTCTCCCTCTCTCTTTCAATGTATATATATATATGCATATATATATATATATATCTTTCTATCAATCTCCTTTATTTCATTCTCTCGTTCGCTTTTCTTCCCTCACACACACACACCACACCACACACACACGCACGCACGCACGCACGCACGCACGCACGCACGCACGCACGCACGCACGCACGCACGCACGCACGCACGCACACACACACACACACACACACACTCACACACACACACACACACACACACACACACACACACACACACACACACACACACACACACACACACACACACACACACACACACACACACACACACATTAATGCCATGGTGTGTGTCCTGTAAAATGTCCACTGGTCCTACATGATGCAGACCTGCCGGCTGGACAGGAAATGCCTGCTTGGGGGTGAAATATTGATGAGCATTGTGCCATGCATTATTTATAGCTCTGATCTGTAGCCTTTACATCCCTTTGATCGCAGATAGCTGCATGCTGAGATGGTTTTAGCGTTGGTCCAAGGTCAGCAGAGAAAAAAGGGTTTCTATCTCATTTGTTTAATGTCACGTTTGTACACGATAATGGGTCAACTGAACCGTCTTTGTGTGAGTGAGTGTGTGTGTGTGCATGTGTGTGTGTGTGTTAGAAAAACAGAGCGAGGGATATAGGTTAACTCAATATGTGTATGTACATGTGTATGTGTGCATGTACTTAGACGTGTGTGGGAGGGAGAGAGAAATTCAAGGCGAGAGAAAGACGAAATGAGAGAGAGAGAGAGGAAGACAAGCAGAAGGAGAAAGAGAGAGTGAGCGGCAGGGGTGCGGTGTGAAGACACAGAAGTTCTTTACTGCCCTACTGCGTGACCTACTTCATGTAACGGTTCCTTATTATTATTTATCAAGCCTGCTCTTTCGCTCGCTGTTAGCATTATGCTAATCTGCTCGCACACAGCCTTTACTGGAGAGTAAACACAAATGTCTGCCAAACGTCAGATAAAGTCCTACATAGTTTTGCTTCTTTCTCGCCTCGGCCACCCTCCGCTGGGCCCGGGAGATGGAGGGGTGCTTGTGTGTTTGACAGCCCTATGAACCTTGAACAAACGAATGTATGATACAAAGACATATTTATATTCATGTACACATGCAAACCGACTCATGTACACACAATCAACCCCCGCACATGCACATGTACACACGCACACACGCATATACAGACCCACACACGCACACATACACACGCACATACGCACGCACACTCATCTTCATTCATAGTCATGATCATAATACGTGTAGTGGAGAATGTGTGGGCCTCAAGTGTTCAGTCTTCAGAAAGACGGCAGACAGACGGAAAGTCAGACACACAAACACACAGACAGACACACAATAAGACATGGAAAGACAGTGGCCACCAGATCGGCAAGCATACTTTCTAAACCCTAATGTTTCAAACAGTCTCCAGATGAATCCCGGTCGGCTCAGCCTAAATCAGACACAGCCGTCGTTAGGGGAAAGAAGCCTTGGTTTGGCTACGGTCCATCCTACATTGGAACAAAGTACTGCTAATAGAGGAAACCCTCGCTTTGCCAGGAGAGCGTTCAAGGAAAGGAAAAGGACTGGAACCAGGATAGACTGCTTTCTTGATTACCCTAGGGGCAATATTAATTTTAAAGATTTATTTTTCCATTTTTATGCTTTATTATAGAGTGAGATAGAGAGGAAGGTAGAGGAGAGGACATGCAGCATGATCGACCCGGATTCGAACCCGGGTCGATCAGGACTGAGTCTATATGGTACATGCTCTACCCGGTCAACTACCAGGGCTCCCCTAATTTATATATTTTACGTGCAACTGGTTTCATCACTGCATATAGATCATATATATGATTATGTTTTTTGACTGAGGTTCGAGTTAAATCGGTTGCAAGAGTCTCTTCTTCAACACCTAGTGTCCAGTTTAACCCTTGACCTGGCCTGTTTGACATTGACGTGATCATTTCCTCTTTTTTCTGACCAATGTCATTGATCCTAGGGGGATGGCCATCATTATTTATGACTTGTGACTTAACCAATCCAGCGGTAATCACCTCTCTTTGTCCTCTGGCTTCTCGTCCAGGGGGAGTCGATGTTATGTCTCACAGCGCGGCAACATTCATCTCCAGTGTGAAACGGCGATTTTTTTAATGTATTCCCATTGCGGGATTATTCAACCAACTCAACTGAATCCCCCCCACACCCTTCCTCCCGCCATCCCCCCAACCCAACCCCTATTATCATGTTCTCTTGCCCACTGAGGAGTCCTGCAAGTTAGCCGTGATGACAGAGAGATGTGGGCTCAGGACCGGCCCACTGGCAGAGCACACAGTAATATATGCTAATGCCTCATCAGAACCAGCACGCAGAGGGGGAAGGAGAAGGGAGAACAGAGAGGAAGAAGAGCGAAAGGAAATGGGGGAAATGTCCTGGTTTTAAGGAAGGACTAAGGCTAAACCGTTGGGAGACTTTGTGGGCACGTGTATGGGCACACACACACGAAAACACACAAACACAAACCCAAACACATGAACACACGGACGCAGACACAAACCCACCCACCCACACACACACACACACACACACACACACACACACACACACACACACACACACACACACACACACACACACACACACACACACACACACACACACACACA
>NC_079414.1:11851145-11858645 GCF_026213295.1 Gadus chalcogrammus | reverse complement strand
CCTCAAAACTTCTGCTTCCTTTCTTTTTTAGAAGAAACGTCATCATTTATGTCTTCATAGGACAGTGAGGCGATCCTGTCCCATGGATGACCTCAGGTAGGTCTTAATGAGCTACAGCTCATCAAGAAGTTCCTTCAGATGTTTATTGTGGATGAAAGTGAGAAGCTCTAATGCAGTCATGTCATCAGAAGGCAAGCTCGGCAACTTGCTAATTTCTGCAGCCAGTTACTTTCCATCAATGTCACCTCCCTCTCCAGTGCTTAATGTGCTGCAGAGGTTGTCACACTGGTTGCTCAATTCCACAGCATCCAGTTATTTGAAATTGAGCAGCACTCAAAATTTGGCTCTCACCTCACTCAGTGTTTCAAACCTATCCTTTAAGGATCAAATGGTTGTGTCAACAACCACATTAAAGAATGCAGTTTCTAGCCTCTTCATGTCATCCTCGATAGGCTCGGTATGAACCCAACCTCTTCTGACAAACTTTGGGCCTCAACCTTTGTCAGAGGGTCTGTCACTTTTACCCTGACCTCCAAAAATGCCTCCCTTATGTTAGAGACCTGGTACTGCACAGCTTCTATGCTGTTGACACGGCTCTTCCACCATCTGTCACTCCAAGACTTCAGTGCAATAGTCACATGTTCTTTTAGGAATGCCCATCTTTGTGGGGCTGCTGAGAAAATCTAATACATTATATTATAAAATAGCAGCACAGGTCTATGCTTGAGACACATTTATTTGAGCCTTTTTGTAAAGCAAACTCTGGATAAAGCTGACTTTATTTACATACAAACAAACAATCATAGCCTGTGGGCTGAGGTAGCTCCTATTTATTTGAGGCTAGCTGAGCTAGCCAGCATGACGAAAGTAGCAAACTCATTTGTTCAAAAGTTGTCATTATGCGTCCCCCTCCACCCCACATCAAATGCCTTACCTTTATCCTGTGATCATTATTCTTCATCGGTTTTCTTCTTTTTGCGTGCACCAGACGAATAAGTACGTTTAGATGACATTGTAATTGGCGTCTACCGTAATTATTATCATCCCTTCAGTGGAAGGTGGGCGGCTGTTAATCACCCCGTCAGACCTGTCGGCAGACGCCACTTGCCACGTGACAGCCCAGCCCAAAGGTGATTTCAGAGCCGTTTCTTCGTGGGGTTAACAGGTGAAAATCACGGTGATTTTCACCTGATTACCCCACAACCACTTACATGCTTTGCAAATAAATGCATAACGAATGCATGCAATACATGCAAATAAATACAGGTTCTTTTAGTTCTCCAACATATAATAAAATATGTGGCTGAACTTTATTTTATTTTTTTTGGTCAGTGTGGGGGCCCCCTGGTGGCTGCGGGGCCCTTTGCAGCCATATTATCCGCATATAGCAAAAAACGGCTCTGGTTGTCTTAATGAGTGTGGCAGAGATAGAGAGACTAAACGAAAAGTATTGTTTAAAACAGATTATTCCCTCTCTTTCTGTATCCGTGTGTGTGTTTGTATGTGCGTGCGTGTGTGTGTGTGTGTGTGTGTGTGTGTGTGTGTGTGTGTGTGTGTGTGTGTGTGTGTGTGTGTGTGTGTGTGTGTGTGTGTGTGTGTGTGTGTGTGTGTGTGTGTGTGTGTGTGTGTGTGGCTGGCTGCTTTTCTCATTACAAGATTACAGAGCATCTGGTCCAATGTTCCTGCTCAACCCTGCCATTCAAACACACAAGGGAAATAACACATGCTTGTCCTGTGTGTGTATGTGTGTGTGTGTGTGTGTGTGTGTGTGTGTGTGTGTGTGTGTGTGTGTGTGTGTGTGTGTGTGTGTGTGTGTGTGTGTGTGTGTGTGTGTATATATGTGTGTGTATATATGTGTTTGTGTGTGTGTGTGTGTGTGTGTGTGTGTGTGTGTGTGTGTGTGTGTGTGTGTGTGTGTGTGTGTGTGTGTGTGTGTGTGTATATGTGTGTGTGTGTGTGTGTGTGTGTGTGTGTGTGTGTGTGTGTGTGTGTGTGTGTGTGTGTGTGTGTGTGTGTGTGTGTGTGTGTGTGTGTGAGCGCAAACACACACACAGACACATCCAGATGAGAATTGAGCTGAATTGGTACAATTCTATAATGAAAAAAGCTTTTGAGCAACAACTTGGACAATTACATTTGAAGCTTCAAACCATCAATACACATAATGCTACTGAAACAGCTCCTAATACTCTGACTACAGATACTTTGTAGTCAGAGTAATAGCTACTTAACTGTTACTGCTCCGGCTGCTACTAATATTTACAGTCACTAGGTTAGGGCTCGGGGTTCGGATCCCCAATGTCCACGGTCTACCTGCAGTCACCCTTGGGCAAGATACCCTAACCACTACCTGCTCTTCATGGAATCGAAAAGACATTCATTCAAGTTGCTTTGGATAATGCAATAACATTCTTAGTGCTACTACTAGTAACAATAGTATTATAGGACATGTTGAGCAAGGTCTACTTAACAGAAGTAACGTATCAAGCCTCCATGTCACGATTCCATTGTGTCTGAGCTGTGATGCTATGGCAATGTTCATGTTAAAAGCCACCTAGGCAGGGGTTCTGGGTTCCTCCAGACACAAGGCCGCAGGGCGGTAATGTTGGGAACCGGTTTATTCTAGTTTAAAAGACACATGATACATGAGATGTGGTGTGTTCCGATATCCATACTTCCCGTACTTAATATGCTTATTTTGAGTACGTAGGGCATTACTATTACAATTGGGGGGAAAAGAATTGCACTGAAAGGACCCTCAAAACGTTCAAAAGCTGAGTGTGGATCGATGTACACTTTTCGTTATCAGCGGCATTAATCGCAGCTACGTAGCAGAAGAGGCGAAGCCAGGCTGAGCCAACGTCGGCCCATTATCCACGTAGCCTGCATTAATGGAGCCATTTTGTAGTTTTTATAGATTTTTAGCTTTTTTATAGCTTCTAGGCGTAAAGAGTTCACTGTTCAAAGTGGGATGTTTATTGCGGGGGACGAGCCGCGGCTGCAGTCGCAATCGTATTTCCGGTTATTGCACCACGGAGTATTCAATTTGGAACAACACTGACATCTGAAAATCTGGCAACATAGTGCGGATAGTGTACTACGTTTAAGTGTACTCATGGAAGTATGGATATCAGAACACAGCACTGGTGATCCATGCTGCAATGAAGGAAATCTCCCACAGGAGTGTGTGTGGTGATGGCTGGTTTGACCCCTGCACATTGATTAGTCAATGCACAACAGGTGTGTAGCCTCACCCAGCCCCAGTGTCCAATCAGCTTTACGCGGGTCAGGTGAGGCTGCTTAAACCAATCAGTGTGATGACGATTTTATTCATTCCCTGGCCCATTGGCCTCCATATGTCTGGTGGTGGGGCAGACTCCCACATTGTGTTTATCATGACTAGCGTTATTAATTACTGAGTTTTACTGTAGACGGTCCATGCTGGAGAATCCATCCCACAGAGCATTCAAAATAGAGTTGAACAGAGTTTGGGCTGAACTTCTGTATCTTTGTTTTTGTTGTGGGTGTCGAATAAAATCGCAAACTTTAGTTTCTGCAAAACAAGTAATGCATGGGGGCAGGATAGTGTTCTGCTGAGATTGTTCAAGTCCTGGCTCAGAGTTAGTTTCTGGGTACAGTGATCCCTACCTCACCCCTACCTGCCTCTCAACGACTCATGGCTCAATTTGCTTACGCATTGGCTAAAGAATTATGGTAAATAACGAGAGAGAGAGAGAGAGAGAGAGAGAGAGAGAGAGAGAGAGTGTGAGAGAGAGAGAGAGAGAGAGAGAGAGAGAGAGAGAGAGAGAGAGAGAGAGAGAGAGAGAGAGAGAGAGAGAGAGAGAGAGCCCTAGGTTTTACACATAGGGCCTCAGGCCTTTACACTGTAATGGAGTTACATATTCATGCACTGATCAATAGGTTATATTAGGGGTCTGCGCTTAATGGTTGATATAGCATTTATGATATCGATGTCTTCGTCCTTCTCTTCCACAGTGGATGTGTGTGTTTGTGTTTGTTTGTGCAGGCTTTATTTAAATGGCTAATTCTATATGTCAGACGGATCGATACTCTGAATAATACAGTGAGTACATCATTGATATTAATGGAAAGTGAAATGTCCTGGGTCACCCCGGTCAACTCCCACATTTCCCTGTCTTACTCGTTGTTTTGTAGAGAAATATCCAGATACAGATGTCTTGAGCCAGCACAGACAGGCCTAACATGTTTCACTGCCCAGGTCCCAGATGCTCATCCCATGGTCTAGTGGTTCGGGCGTTCGCCCCCCCCAGCTCAGAGGTTCAGGTCCAGGAGGTTCAAGTCCAACAAAGTTGTAAAAGCTGTTGTCTTTTATTGGTATGATGTTGGATTATGATGATATATATAGTTTTATATATTAGACACTTTTAATTAACTCTTAATATGCAATGGAATAGTAAATCGTGACAAAATGTTCCAGCTGAAACTGAAAGATCCTCAAATCGGACGGTAAACATGAAACACAGAGAGTTTATAAGCAGCTTTCAAGCATAAACCTTCTGTGTTTTCATATTTGCCGTTTGTATTTGAGGTTTCACTTCTATCGCTTGTCTTATGTTTGACCCTTGTCTACATCGTCTCTCACACCTTCTAGTGGCACTTCATCTAATCATCACATCATGAACATAAAGCTTTCCCCACTACGGTTGTGTTTGGTGTAAGTCAAACTTGGTCTCGTCTTGGCAATCCTCTTGAACCAATTATTTGAGTTGAGTCTATAATGACAAATGATTATAGCATTACTTAGAGTTTCTGGGTGAATTGGGCCCTTGGATTCCATTACGAATTGTTTGCTTTGATTGCGTTCAGCCTCACATGAAGTAGTTAAAATAATCTCTGGACTGAGTCATTGTAACTGAATTACCATAGTCGCCATAGCAACACAACTCCAAGCTTTTGGGCATCTCGGCTTACAGATATGCTTTTAGAGCAGAAATACGGCATAAGTATGAGTAGTACTCCATGTAGTGACATCTACTTGGCTTCAACAGAGAGTCCAAGTGTCCGTCGGCAGCTCGTTAATTACAGAGAGTTTAAAGTTTTCAATGTGTGCAACAAAGACTTCATCCATTATGACCACAGGGATCATAAAGGCTGTTAAAACACCTTTAAAGAAAGTACAATATTTAAATATCCAGTCACTTGAAGGAAGAATGAAAAGCCACATAATCAATACAGTTATTATTCAGTATAAAAAAAAGCAATTAACTTCTTTCTGTAAAAATTCACTTTTCTTTTACGCACCTTTTAACAATTAGTCAACAACAACACATATTGTTTATGTATGCAGTTGTTTGTTGTTTTGTTTTCCTTTCACAGCTCTAATATATCATTGTGATTGTGTGCTTAACGATTACAAATAGGAGTGTACAATTGTTTGCATCTTTTGTGCTTTAATGTGCATGTGTGTTATTGTGTGCTTCTGTAAGTGTTAATATGTACGTGTGTAAGTGTGTACCATGTTTGTGTGTGTATGTATATGTGTCCGCCCCTGCTGGTGTATGTTTATGTGTGTGTGTGTGTGTGTGTGTGTGTGTGTGTGTGTGTGTGTGTGTGCGTGCGTGCGTGCGTGCGTGCGTGCGTGCGTGCGTGCGTGCGTGCGTGCGTGCGTGCGTGCGTGTGTGTGTGTGTGTGTGTTAGTGTACGTACGTGTGTGTGTGTGTGTGTGTGTGTGCATGGGTGAGTGCTTGGTTTTGTGTGCTTGGCTGTCAGAGTGTGTGACTATGTGTTAATGCATGCCGCTGTGTGTGTGTGTGTGTGTGCGCAAGAATGCAGATGTGAGAGTGCTCAGTGTCTGTGCTCCTATTAATTACTTAGCACTAATGGAGATTGATCACCAGCCATACAGATGTGTCAGCAGCAGCCACTGTTTACTACATACCATGTTCTGTCCTATTTGTGTGTTTCCATTATGTTTGAGCCTAGCATGTGTGTGTCTAGACATGTGAGGCTGTCTGATAGTGAGTGTATAAGTGTGTGCATATACCGAGTGTGTTTATAGTGTGTGTGTTTGTGCCTTGGCTTGTGTGTGTGTGTGTTTGTCCTTTCGTTTGTGTGACCATGTGCATGTGTGTGTGTGTGTGTGTGTGTGTGTGTGAGACCATCAACGTGTGTGTGAGACCATGTATGTGTGTGTGTGTGTGTGTGTGTAGCCCAGATAGGGGTGTGATGTTCAGCCTCCCTTCCACAGGAGGGCCCCTGGCTCTGGGGGAGGAGCAGGGCCTGTCTTGGGCCTCAAAGGTTAAACACACTCACTTAGAAGGGGGTGTGAGTTTGGTGAGGGGAGTGATGGTGAGGGTGTCTGGTATGTCAGGTGATCGTGGTGGTGGTAGTGGTGGTGACGGTAGTTGTAGTGACGGTGGTGGTGAGGTTTATGGCAGTAATGGTGTTGGTGATAGTGTTGTCTGGTGATGGTGGTGGTGGTGATGATGGTGATAGTGATGCCTGGTGGTGGTGGTTGTGGTGATGGTAGTGATGGTATGGTGATGAGGTTACTGATGGTAATAGTGATGTCTGCTGGTGGTGCTGGTGGTGTTGGTAGTGATGGTAATAGGGATGTCTGTTGGTGGTGGTAGTGATGGTAATAATGATGTCCGGTTGCTTTGGTGGTAGTGGTAGTGATGGTAATAGTGTTGTCTGGTGGTTGTGGTAGTAGTGGTAGTGATGGTAATAGTGATGCCTGGTGGTGGTAGCGATGGTAAAATTGATGCCCGCTGGCTATGGTGGCGCTGGTAGTAATGGTAATATTGATGTCTGCTGGTGGGGGTAGTGCTAGTGATGGAAATAGTGATGTCTACTGATGTCAAGTAGTGATGGTAGTGATGGTAATAGTGATGTCTGGTGGTGGTGGTAGTGATGGTAATAGTGATGTCTGGTGGTGGTGGTAATGATGGTAATAGTGATGTCCGCTGGTGGTGGTAGTGATGGTAATAGTGATGTCTGGTGGTGGTGGTGATGGTAATAGTGATGTCCGCTGGTGGTGATGGTAGTAGTGATGGTATTAGTGATGTCTGGTGGTGGTGGTGGTGGTAGTGATGGTAGTAGTGGTGGTGGTAGTGGAGATGGTGGTGATGATGATAGTGGTGGTGGTGATGATGATGGTGGTAGTGGTGGTGGTGGTAGTGGTGGTGGTAGTGGTGGTGGTAGTGGTGGTGGTAGTGGTGGTGGTAGTGGTAGTGATGGTAATAGTGGTGTCTGGTGGTAGTGGTAGTGATGGTAATAATGACGTCTTCCGGTTTGTCAGGCTGAGGAGCTGATTTCGAGAATGGCATTTTAACTGACACCTCATCAGGTGAGGAGTCAATAAGGACTAATGAACACGTCAACAAGTGAAATTTGCACTTTGCACTGTGTATGTCTGTGTGTGTTTATGTGTGTGTGTCTCTCTCGCCGCAGGCTAACCAACATGAGACACTGGTGTTTACTTTCAGACTCATTAAACATTGTTCAAACTGTGGGGAC